>NW_026706544.1:0-140575 GCF_029867415.1 Vicia villosa | reverse complement strand
AGCTTGACTAATTCAGCATGAGTTTGATTCCATTCCCATTGTTTATCCTCTTCAAACACCACATCGCGGCTCACTGTAATTTTCTTTCCAATAGGATCATACACACGATATCCTTTAGACTCAGTACTCACTCCTAATAAGACACATCTTGTGCTCTTATTATCAAGCTTAGTTCTTCTTGCATCTGGCACATGAACATGTGCAATACACCCAAATACCCTGAAGTGTTCAACTGAGGGTTTATTGGCAGGACCAGGCCTCTTCTGGTGTTATACCTTTTAGTGCTGAAGTAGGACACCTATTGAGAATGTAGAATGCCCAGTTTACTGCCTCTGGACAGAAGCTCTTAGGTACCTCCTTTTGCACAAGCATGCTTCTAACCATGTTCATGATTATTCTATTTTTCCTCTTAGGTACCCTCCCTTTGTTATCAACTTCCAACCAATGGGACAATGGTCGGAAATGTCTCTCTCTCCCACCAATTGGCCAATCACCCCCTAATCGTTCAACACCTTTACCGACACAAGAAATCTATCTATCCTACTCATTGAGTTACCGTCTCCGCTATACCAAGTAAATTTTTTACCTTTACAAGAAACATCCACCAACAAGCTTTTCTCAATAAACTCCTCAAATTCGCGAACTTCATTGACATTAGCAACCACGCCTCTACCTTTCCTTTCCTCCCGCACTTTAATAGCATTGAAATCGCCTCCTATAATCCATTCGCCATCGTTGAACGTGTCCTTTCAACTCCAACAACTTGCTCCACAACAATCTCTTTTTACCGAACTCACAAGAAGAGTACACATTGACTAAATAAAAAAAATTATTGTTTTTACACACTTTCACGCCAAGATACCCCTCTCCTTTAAAGCTCAATAAAACCTCAACCCATCCTCCTTCCACAAAGTTATAAGACCTCCCGATCTACCCGAAGAATTTGAAAAACAAAATCCTATATCTTTGGCATTCCAAAAACTCTTCGCCACAAAATCATGCATGCAAGATAATTTTGTCTCTTAAATGAAAAAAAATTCCACATTACTCTTAATCAACAAAGAACTAATTCTTCTCCTCTTAAGAGCATTGCCACCCACCCCTCTAATATTGAGAGATCCAATAATCATAACACCATATTATTAGACTCCTTCAAACCGGCTTTTTTCAAGGCCGCTTCATGCTCCAATCTATCAATCTTCTCAATGGAGAAATTGACTCCCTCGTTAGACACCACCCCCAAACCTTCCATAGCTTTCCATATTTTGCTTCCGGCTTCATTGTCTAAAAAACCCCACTGTCTACCATTGTTCTGTTAATATCGCTACCCTCCAGTGAGGTTTCCATGGCAAGCATCCCCTTTAAAAGAAGAACTAGATCCGGATTTACAAGAGGAAGAAATAGCTCTACTACCCCCAATGGAAGGCACACCCTTGATCTATTTTTCCACCTGCGTAAGTCAGCCCCGTTTCCTCACCTTTCCCCCTTACCATGATTTTCAAGGTTCTCCTATGAAGAGAGCCCCCCACCACTACGATAGGTTCTTGAAAACAACCTTTTTACTACGACTCTTTTTTCTTAATTTAATCTCATTCACCGCTTCATCAAAACTCCCTCCCGCTCCAGCCTTAAGAGGAAAGTTATCCTCCAAAGAAACTCCAACAGGATCGATATGCTCAGTACAAATTGGAATACCACTGCCAGAAACACACCTAAAAACCGCCGGACTAAAAATCTGGGCAGAATTGCCAACATGCTGAGAACCGCCAGCAGCTCCATGCTGACAGCATGCCGTCCCTTCTTTCTCCAGCAAAATAGGCTTCGAGAATGAACTCTCCGGAACAGAGGATTCCCCAAACGATTCCACATCAATGTTCCTAAAGCACGCCTGGGAGAGAAGATCATTGGAAACCACCAGCCTAGGTTCCTCATTAAACTGCAGACTGCTGCCCCCCTTACCCACATCCATTCCGACGGCTACTGCACCATCATCATTTAAACTGCTGGAGCTGGTAAACTCTTCTATCTCATCCGAAACACCAACAAACCTAGAAGCAAACGATTCCGATTCAGAATCAACCGAAACAAAAGCGGTCTGATCCTGGACAGAAGCTGCAGAACCGGCAGTAACACTAGGTGATTCCTCTGAAAGCCTAACACTGAAGAGCTTGTTATCTATCGAGACCGAAAGCATAACCGGCAAGATAAAATCCAACGGAACCAAGACTCTGACCCTGGAAAAGTCAAAGAAAAGCCCACTAGCCGTATGATCGTCTAAAGCTAAAAACCTGCCGAGAGAATTAGCCACTGAAACAAAGAAATTCGGTTCCACGCGTGAGCCGGGAACACCTCTAATCCTAATCCACACAGGTCTGAAAGAATCAACCAACACCCTCCTCCCATTTGAAAACCTTTTCAAAACAATTATTCCACCAAACCTCGCCCTCCTCAATGAAATTTTCTATAACGAGCGGCTCTGATTCTTCCAAAATACACAGAGATTCACCCAACGGCGTGACCTTTACGCTATAGTACCCCTCCATCTCAAACTTAGTTTGCATATCATAAGTAGAGCCTAGAACATTCACCTTGCCAACAAAAGCTTTCAAGAACCGCTGAGTGTCTTCAGTCTTGGACGAATAAGACACGTGACCGATAACCTCCAAAGCCTTCTGCCGATTAACGTTATTAACGACATCAGCGAAAGACCTATTCCCGACCCCTGCGAACATTTGGGCCTGAACACGACGCTTCCCCCCTGTTACCTCCTACAGCAAGTGAAACATTGCCAAAAACCCTACCACCTCTCATACAGGCTGCATTCCCATGGGCAGAGCGAGAGAAACGTTCGAATCTAGGGACGTTGCGTGAATCTTCCTACCCGCTAATTTGAACATTGTCCAAAGAAATAGCTAAGAGTCTCGGATCTTCAACCTCGCTGAACCTCGCAAACCCAAACCTTTTCCTCACCTTATTCCTTCTGGGCGAAATTGAGACTTCCACCACCATGCCAATGCACCCAAACAGACCAAAACAAATCATTGGCTTTGTGGATTCAGGGAATTCAGAAACGTAAAAAGAAGATATCTTTCCCTTAACATAACCTGTAGATACTGAATTAACAGGGAAAGTATCTCACCTCGCGACCCAGTTTCTAAAGTGTTTCTTCCTCACATCCACCCAAGCCTCCCCCCTCTGAAGACCAATATGCCTCATAACCCAAAACACAGAAACAACGACAGCAGAACCAAAACACCACGCTCAGAAACAGACCACAAGAAGAAACTCGAATACAGCTACCACAAGACCCAATTCCTCTCCCTCCACCAAGGTCCCTGATCTCAAAACCAGGAATTTAAACCGAAAATGGAGTCGTTGGACTTGGATTAATGGATATGTAATTAATTATATATAGTGTAGATTACATTAATGTAAGAAAGAAAAAATATAGTATAATTTACAAAATTTACAAAATATATAAGTTTTCAGATGCCATAATTTAGAATATAGTGTGATTAAAGCAGTTTCAGATGCCATAATTTACAAATATAGAATAAATTAAAAAAGGAAATATTTACATTTTAATGGAAGTGCTAGAGTTTTGTGATGAGGTTTCTGATCCTCTTTAGAAATTGGAGTCTCATACGTCTTGCTATGATTCTAATTTACATTCTTTTTCTGACTAAGAATTTTGTAGTGAGCAGATTTAGCCCAACTATCTTCATCATAGATCTTGCATTTGTTGACTAGCACTGAGAAATGATTGATCTCTTGGTAATCAATGAATTGATTGATCTCAAGACGCAATCCACTTTCAAACTTCACACACACTTAGAACCTTCAGCTCCCACACCATATAGTAGGGACAAAATCTTACCAACTCTTCAACTGCATGAACTTAATCTCTTTCTTTCTATGAACATCAGTTGGAAAGTACTTCTAAAAAAACTCAGTCTTGAAATTCTCCCAAGTAACAACAATACCGGCCGCTTCCAACCTCAGACAGGTATTCTCCCACCAATACTCAACCTCTTCAAATAACATATGTGTCCTGAATAACATCGAGTGTTCATCCGTGCACGTCATAACTAAAAAAAATCCTCTCAATCTCATGAAGCCATGTTTGAGAACCCTTAGGATAATACCTCCTCTTGAACATAGGCAGATAATACTCAGCCTCTTCATGAATTATGTGTGAACCCTGAGTAAACAATTTTTCATGAAAAATTGGGGTTTTAGGACATATTTTTGTATAACAAGCATTTCAAAAATTTGCTTGTGGTTCACTGGTAACTAATTACAACAAATCATGTAATTGATTAGACGGGAAACTTGATTTTAGAAAATTCATTTTTCAGCATCTAATCGGTTACATGGTATGACGTAACCGGTTACATTATCAACATAACATAAATAATGGTAATTTCCTGTATATGTAACTAGTTACATGGATTGATGTAACCAGTTATCATTGTAAAAAGTTGCATACTAAGCTAGTGGAATAGATGTAACCGTTTACATGGATTGTGATAACACTGAATCGCACTGCATAATTGACTCGATTTGCACATGTTTTTCATTCTTTTTTAGGTTATTTTTCTGTGTTATGTTTTTCTTTGGCTCGTTCGCAGGTATTGTCCCTTTTATTCACTCCTTTGAAGAAAACAAACGAAAAAGCAGAAAAATTAGGATTTCCAGTCAATTTGCACACTTGGAGTCCTGCTCAGCGGCCGCTATAAGGGAGCGCGGTGACGTGTCCCACCTAGTCCAGAAGAGTAACTGCCACGTCCCCGTGATCTCCTCCTCAGCGTGCTCCGCGGCCGCCAACCCCTCCTCCGCGGCGCGCGGTATTTGTTTTTGGCTTCCGCTCAGAAGGAGTTGATGGGAAATCCCGTCTTTACGCAACTCCAAGAACTTCTATCAATAGGTAGTTCTTTTCATTTTCGTTTTCCATCCAAGCTCAATACAATCTAAGCCATTTACTTCACCATTTGAAAGCTATTCACATAGGGGTTATGGAAATTGTTCTTATTTCGAGTTTGGATCAATTACTTTAAAGTTATTTATTTTCCTACCATTTACATTTCGTCGCAATTTGCTTTCCATTGTACTAGATTTAAAGACTCCGTTTGGAGTAGGTTCTTTATTTCAGTCTACTTTTATTTAATCGCCTTTTGTATTTCACTCGCTTTACTTGATTTATTACCTTGATTGTCTTTATTTATTTACATGCTTTATTTTATTTAACCGCTCTGCTCTACATTGCTATATTTACTTTATTTCTCGCACTAACTTTTATTACCATGTCTAACTGCTTTTATATGCTTACCTTTATTTCCATGTCGGGCTAAACCTTTAAAGGTTAGAACCATTGTCATGATAGTGTTCCAAAACATTGTATTGATAGAAATTATACTGGGGATGTTTTAACTTTTAATTCAAGTTTGCTGAACTCAAATGTTTATGGGTAATATCGAAGGCCGTCAATACCTAAGATTAAACTTGATTAGTTTTTAACCGAACAAAAAGGGCGAAAGCAGTTTATTTAGTTAATTAGGAATTTTTAACACATTTTTAGAAAATGATTTTGAAACTATTTTTGGACGCGTTTATGGATTTGAAATCTGATTCTTGGCTTGAAATCATTTTTTTACTTAGTTAAGTAACTAATTTCTTAAAAATAGGTTTACTACTTTATGGTTTGAGACACCTTTTATAAGTGACAATAAAAGGATATGATTAAAGAGTAAACTCGGTTCTTAGTACGCGAAAGCGACAAGTTCCTGTTAAATTTTTCCTTTTTATACGTAAAAAATATTGCCCCCATAAGTAGTTCTATCCATATACAACTGGAACATTGTCTGATTATGTGAATTACATGTGAACATTTTTCTTTTATCAGCAATTTATTATATTCCTTTACTTCCTTGCGCTGCACACATCTCAATTGTTTTGATCCTCCTTAGATAAGCACCTTATCAATAGAATTGATAGATTGACTATTGGTCTCTGTGGGATCGATAATCTTTTGTATTACATTGATAGGGTGTGCACTTGCAGCCACATTTTAGACTCTATAAACAGACCCTCAAATTAATGTAACCGGTTACCACTGTAATGTTAGAAATTTGGAAATTCATAACTTGGGTTCTAGACGTCCGATGGAGGTGCCGTTCGAAGTGTTGGAAAGCTAACACATGGTACTCTTAATTTAAAAATAAGTTTAAGAACCTATAAATGATTGATTTTGCTTTTTGGTAATAAATGGTGTATGATTTGTTTGTTGTAGTGTAACGAATGTGTGATAGTTGTATCGTTATATGATATGTTGCTATAATACCAATATTAGATTCTTGGACTGCATGTACATATAATTTAGTGGATGTTTTGGTGTGGTACATTGGTTAAGGTGAATACCATTGTTACGTTTTGGTGTTGTTGCATGTCATTTATGAAGTCATGCAAAATGGTGTTTTGGACGGTGGTCGGGTTTGATGAGCCTTAATCCTATGATGGGGATTGGGTGCGAGTAGCTGGTTTCAGGTGGGAGTTGATGAAGCGTTATATATGGTGATGGTAACGATATCCTGTGTGCTCTGATCCTATGATGGGGATCGGGAGTAAATGAACCCGAGAGTTCATAATTTTATTGTGTTATGTTGTTTGAGTCACGAAGTCGAGTCTCATTACATTCTATTGTATATATTTATTGTGTTATGTTGTTTGAAATGTGTGGAGTGATAATTGTTGGTTGGATAATCATATATGTGATATTGGTGTGCTTACATATTATTATTCAACCCTATTATACGATTTTGATTTCACACCTCTTCTATTTGAATGTTGCCTTTATATAAACATCATGCAGATAATCAACAGTAGAGACATGGAAGTGAGTGGAAACTCTTCTTTATGTTTCCGTTGAGTCATTGTCTGCTCTGATATGTAACACTGGGAGTCTATGTTAGTTTTATTTATGTTGGGAGAAAACTATATGTATACCCCTGTTGTTGGATAATTTTCATATTTGATGATTCTTTATGATTATTGTGGTTATAACTCATGTTTTAGTGATGATGCTTTTCTACTAATAATAAAGTATTGGCGTTCAGACTTGAATACATTTTAAATTATGTTTTAAATTTTTATATATGTATTTTACATATCTTATTGTATGAGCTGCTTGAAGATAAATGTAGCATCCTAATTGTTTAGTCGTTTTAAATTACTCTGATTTTAATTATAATTAACTTCAGGGAAGATTAGGGTGTTAGAGCCGCCATGAGCAAGCCTTCAATATCTAAACATGTAATTTACCTACAATGACCGCTAGGTATCTTTGGCCTTGCAAAAAAAAACACCCACACCCTGTACTTTTTGACTAGTATAATTTTACATATATTTAATATTTCATTGGTAATTTAAATTATAAGACATGAACTTGTAAATATAATATTCCAAATATGTTGAATATATTCTTAAGATATTTGTAATATATTTAAAAATATTTGCATTATAAATATTTTGAATAATTTATTTATATTGAATAAAATATGTTATTCAAAATATTCGAATTTTCAAAATAAAATATTTTTAAAAATATAATGTATATTCACCATATTTTAAATAATATATTTACAATTTTATGTATTAAAATTTAATTACGTATAAAATAACTTTTTAAATTTATATGAAATAAGATAAGAAATACAAATAAAATATATATAAATGTATATTTTTTTCATTTTGATAAATATTTATTTTATGAGTTTCTAAAAGATCCGCTTCTTTTTTCTCATAAGTTTATTTGGTTGTAATTTTTCCTTTTTTGTACGGGTTATCCCGTTATCTTGTGTAATCGGGTTGGAGAACCCTTAGTTCTCCTTTATCAATATATCTTGCTTACAGAAAAATAATATATTAATATAATTCTTATTTTTTTAATAACATATAATATTCATAATTAAACACAATTGACAACAAATTAAAAAGATTAAAATAGTTAAAAATGAAACAAATAATATGTGGAATTTTTATAATTTATAATTTTTGAGAACAAAATAAATACTTTTTTTTGTTTTGACATTTTTGAAAAAATAATATATAGTTTTCATAATATATACATTTTTTTATAATACTTATAATTCATAATTATTGAAACATAATATATGCATTTAAATGGAAAACTTTGACGAAACACAAAACTTGTTCTAGTGATAAGCCACTTGAACTATGAGAACTATAGGGGAGAGATCATGATTTCAGACAAAGTTTGAGTGAATTTAGTATTTAGTGACTTTATCTCTATTTTTTAAAACCAAACATTATCTCTTTATCTAAGTAATTTATTTTAATTATTCAAACTCGTTTCTATTACACTAAAGTTACCAAAATTAGTAAAGTCACCCAATTCATCCCCTAAGATTTTCAAGTCTCATTGCGTGCAGCTTTTTGGTATTTTCACCTATATAAAGTTAAAAAAAACCATGTAAAATTAAAAAAAAAAAGCTGGATGCTAATAATAATTACTTAACAATTAACGATAAATACTTCTAAATTAGTCTAAAAATGAAAAAAAATTAAAGTAGAAAAATAGAAGAAGACAAAAATAAAAAAAGCTGATATGCATAAAAGTTATAACATGGATATCCCATAATTCAGTTTACTTGAGAATTTGATTTGTTGACCCACAAATCATATTGAAACAAGTGCACTCATTTCGTTAAAATAATTTTTTTATTGTTTAGCATTACTAAAAATAAAATAAATATGAATCATTCAATGCCATCAAATGTGGAGTATTTGATTACCCGGTCATCCAAATCAGGGCCGGCCCTAGGGTAGGCCACCAAGGCTACCGCCTAGGTCTCACTTTTTTAATATTTATATAGTATTAATTAATTAATTGATTTTTTTTAAATAAAAATTTAAATCATATTTTAATCAAATAAATAATAGCATATATTAAAATTTTATAATAATAACAATTATTTAAGGTGTATATTTTATAATTGATTAATTTAAAAATTAAAGTCGTTTTAAGTTTTTCAAGATCATGTATAAGTTTATAATGGTTTAACTGCATAAAATTAATAGGCCATATTTTTGTTATTATTTAACTATAACTAATATTTTTTAATCCTTTTTAGTCATCAACTTAATAGTAAACATTTTTGGACCCTTTGTCGTAACTCTGCCTGGCATTTTTAGATTAAAAGAATATTTGAAATTTAAGTTTTCTTAAAGAACTTTTGCTAACATTTTTGCAATAATGATTTTTTTTAAATGACGTGTTTAGATGTGTTATTGTATTATCAATTGAAAAAAATATATATAATTTAATGATTTTACATCCTAAAAAACTTAAAATTAAAATATATTAATTTAAAATAAAAATATTTTTATTATTATAAAAAAATTAATTTAAAATTTCGCCTCAGGCCTCAAGATGTCTTGGGTCGGTCCTGATCCAAATCAAAAACCATTTTTTTTTGTGTGTTAAAAATGTACTATAAAAAGAAGGTCCTTCTCACCCTCCTTATATGTTGTCCATTCATTTTAGTTTCTATTTAACTTTTCGTTGGTGAATTTCATATATATCAAGAAGTGTTCCATAAGACATTGGATTCCAGATTTTTGTAATTCAATTCCCTATGTAACACTTTCTATATTGATTATTGTCTATCACTTTAAACATTAATGTCCAGACACAATTATAATAATAGGTAAGAAATCACATGCACTTTGTTATTCGAAAAGGATATTTAATTTTTACTTATTCACCTGTGTGCATCTCACATTTTAAATTTGCTTTATATAACAAACTTGAGTTTCAAAGAAACCTTTTCTTTTTCTTTCCGGTATCTTAATCTTAGGAAAATAAATAATCAATTTTAAGTTCAAGTTATGAAAAATGAAAAAGATTTTGTCATAAAGATCTATAGTTTAGTCTCTATTTTTTTAGATTTTGTCTCTTTATGTACTATGTTACTTTGAATATATCTATAAATTATTATTAACTTAATTTATTATTAATTTAATGGAGAGTTGATATACAATTTAATTAAAATGAATTCACAAAAAAAGTTAATTGTACGACTTAACCATAGAATCCCTTCCATTTTTCCTTTAATCCATTAAAAGACAATCCCTTTGTTTTCAGATCTAGAAGAAAATGATTCTGGTGGTGCTGTTTGCAAACGCCGAGGGCAATATCCTCATTGAACGGTATTCATCCATCTCCCTGTTTTTATTTCCATGTAAGAAAAGGGGTTTCTCAACTTCCTGCGTTTGGGCATGCCCTACTACAAAAAGGAATGACTATATGCTATAATTTTGGTCAGTTTTTCTTTCTTCTTATGTGTATATGTTAATTTTTTATGTGTATATGAAGGCAACTTTCATTTCTAAATAATACAACTAAAAGAAAATTTTGTTGTTGGTTTAACAAACATATACGATCATTTCTTCGTTCTTATTGGAAAAAAGGAATCCAAAGTGATAATTTCTCGTTTTTCATATTTTGATGGAGACTTTTGAAGTGGTTATTCTATGGAAAAGATAAACAATTGGAAAAGAGAGTGAAAGATACTAAACAAGTATAATTCAGAGTTTTAAAATTCATAAAACATGTCAATCCTTCGAAAGATGTTGCTAAAGACATTTCGATGATGCATATAGTATCTCACTCTTTTCTTATACTTTTATCTTTTGATTTCATCTTTTAGTGTTCTACAATTAGATAAAATATAAAGTTTCATTTTGGGTGATATATTCTTTCTAATAAACTATAATTAGAAGTTGGATCATTCACAGAAAATATTATAATGTAAAATATTACATTGATATGATATGGATCATTAAGAATTCTTCCATTTCTATGTAAACAATTTTCCCTTTAATTTCCATGTTCATTAAATTAAAAAAAAAAAACAATTAGCTTATAACTTATTTTAACAAATCTTCAAAATTTCCAGTTAAATGTTATTTATTACATAATGATATTCACATTATCCTTATTAAAGCAATTATAGTTGATCCAATGGTAGCATCAAAGCCATTACGATATTTACAAAATTTAAAAATCATCACATTAAGACAACACCAAAATGTTATCTAACAACACTAGTGTAGTTTTGATAACCACAGTTAATAAGAATCACATTATACTAGTGTTGTCTTAATGTAAAGGTTTTTAAAATTTTTAAATATTCGAATTGCTTTAGTTCTCTCATTGAATCAACTGCAACAACTTCCTTAAAGGTGAATATAGTTATATAATAAAGTAACATCTATTTTTAAATTTAAAGACTTGTTAATATGATTTATATGGTAATTGATTTTATTTGTATTTAATTTAAATAATAGAGAAATTAAAAAATGTGGAATTAATTACATAGAAGTGGGGGAATGTGAATAATTCATGTCATATTCGTGAAATATTTTACGTGATTTAATTTGGTGTGGTGGGATAGTTCTAGGTTATTCTATCTTTTCCATACACTTATAATTCTTACAATATTCATACATATTATATTTCTAGAATATTCTACCATTTTCATACATATTATATTTAATAATATTCTAGAAATTTGTAGCAATTTCAACATACACAATATAAAAAAAAAAAGAAAAAGAGAGAGAATGGCATAGAATTGATGCAATCAAACATGATATTAAGTTTTTGTTATCTTACCTTATATTTTTTAATCAAGAAAATCATAGTTGTTGAAATAAGAAAAACACCAATGATGAACGAAAAAGAATAAATATCATCATCGATCATGCAGTAGCAGATCTTCAATAAAAACATTTAGTTATATGTGTGAAAGATATGTGATAATATGAATGTTGTGAATCATGTTTTAACTGTGTTCTCAACAAGTCGATTAAACCTTAAATACATGAGTATATAATGATAAATATCCAGTCCAATTTTAATTACCTTAATTTTATTCACTTTAAATATTTTTTTATTTTACCTCTGGGTGCTTGTTCTTTTATTTTCTGTCTTGTTAAATTAATTTATATTTGAATTGATTTCTATGTTAAATATTTTACTTTAATCTTAATTTCATAATAATAAAGTTTAATTGGTTGAACTTTACTTTATAGAAGCATAATAATAACATAATAATAAAGTTGAATTGGTCAAACTTTATAGAAGCATAATAGTAACAGAATAATAAAGTTGAATTGGTAGAACTTTAACACGCTGTTCTTCACTAACATCTGTTTCAACAAGGTCGACATGGGTGTAGCTAGTTGTAAGGAAGTTTCACATTATGTTCTGTTACACTATTATATTGTTACAAAGAAATAAATTTGATATAAGAAAGAAACTCACCTTCATCCATATCCTTAATTCTCAATTATAGAAGAATGTATCTTTTGTTAAACTAACATACACTAAATAAGGATGAGTGCACTGGGAACTGTTTGCCAACTGGAAGTGATATGTTTCCATTTGGTTTGATCATAAAATCCATTCTATTGTTGTCTTCAATCATCCTGAATTATTTTTTTCTTATTAAGAATGATGATAATACTGCATTGAAATTTTCTTATTAAGATGTTTTGTTTGTTGCTCTCAATCTCAAGATGCCAACGTGCCATATAATTGTGTTTGATATGGAATTGAACAATTAGTTAAACGCTACAAGAGCTAGGGAAACTTGTGTCTAAACTGGACAAAGCACTTCTTGTTTTTCGTTTATTACAGGATCGAGGATGAATTTCTATGTTGTGTACCCACAAACGTGGTCTAACTATAAATGGTACATTTATCATGCACTAGTATCATTTACCTGACATTGTTATATGTCGAAACTCCTCTTGCGGTATGTAATATGTGTTTTATGCCATATTTTAGGCAGATTATGGTTATAAGCATATGGTTATAAGCATGTATTTTAGACAGAATTTTAGGGTTGTGATGAGACTTGTTCCCTAAAGTTGGAATCAAAAGGTCAATGGGTTTGATATTAGATTGATCATTTACAATGCTGAATGTTTTGCCAAAGCCAAACAAACATTCTACATGTTCCTAAAATCCAATGAAAACATGTAGCTTGACATGAAATCTGAAATATTATGTCACATATTGAATCTTCGGGGGACACTTTTCCATATACATAGTTTAAAATGTCCCGTGAATGTTCAATATGTGACAAGAAATTCTAAATTTCATGTTAAAACTACATGTTTTTATAGGATATGTAGAACATGTACAATGTTTGTTGGCTTTTGCGAGACTTTCAGCATTGTGAATTTCTAATCTATTATCAATCCATTGATTTTTTGATTCTGACCGTAGAGAATAATTCTTACCACAACCTTGAAATTCTGACTAAAATAAATGCTTACAACCATATAACCATATTATTGGTTCTATATCTAGATTTTTGTCTAAAAATAATAGTTGTAAAGTTGTGGTTATAAGACTTTACTACATAAATTTATTTACTAGTGTCAGAGGGAAGTTTACTCAATAATCCCAAGATTTCAGGTTTGTTGTGTGATGCTTACTCTTTACGTCATTATCATTAATTTTTGCATTCACTACTACAATTATTATAAACATTTATTTGTGTAAACACTTTATTGCAAATTCATCGCTTTTATAGAATAAATGACCAATTGTTGCTTTGGCATGTTCTGCTGCATTGAGGAGCAAATTCATTGTTTTTTAGTATCTTCAATTTTCGAAACTGCAAACTTGTAAAGTTGACATCTGAATGATGAAGTTCTCATGAGTATTGTAAAGATTAACTAAACTTAGGATTGTTATCCCTTTCTATTTATTTATTTTTGTATGGTGGAATTTAATGAAACTTTTTAGTTAAGTAATTAATAGGTAAATTCATCGTATCAATGATTTAGAAGAAATTTATGCATAACATTCAACATGTACTTGATGAAGTTTATGGCCTTTACTATTAGGAAGTATACACATTTTTTAATTTGTATTAATCTCATTAATGTATCTCTTTCCTTAATGTTTTCTTATATTCTTTCCTATAAAACTAGTTTCACTTGTTCTTTTGATGTACATTGTTAGGAAATTGTCTGTATTCATCTGCATGTCATACGAAATGTCTAGAGGTGGCTTGCACCATAGGTTTCTTAGATTGTTCAAAAGGGAATTGGGGTGATGATATCAATGAGATTTGTACAAGGATCTTTATAAGTCTGACCGTAATAGCCGATCTCACAGGTGTGTGTCCTAGTCATTGTCCTATTATCATCCAATTGGTTCAATGACATATTTTTTATTAAAAGTACTTGACTATTGGCTTCTTCAATTTTCTTTTCCAAGTATATTCATACTTGGAAACTCAAACTAGGATGATTAATAGTTATTCCTAGTTTCATATTTTTCGATCAGCTCTCTTCTTAGTTTCCTTTTAAAAATAGTATGATTGATTATTCTCACTATATTAGTTGGTTCAGAGATGTTATTGCTTCAGTGGCTTAGTTAAGAAAATGTCGATGCATCCAGTAGTTATGATATGTTAATTGAGGCTATTCAAAGTTGGGTAACAAAGCAGCTCTTCATATCTTATGCTCTATAATGTATAAATCAATGTATTGCTTTTGCATTCATTATGTGTTGGTTTTACAGTGGATAGAGAGAAGTGGCACACAAGAGGAAATCATCAAGCTATCAATTTTCAACTAAGTTATTGAGAGAATCCAGTGTTCAAATCCAATGCCGTAAAACTTGCAGGAAAGGTGTTTGAAGTTGCAACCTCAAACAATATATTATGCTGCAAGTAACATGTCTGCTAAGATATAGAATTTTCTTAGTTGAATTTAGTTTTTCATACGCAATTTTATTTTCAGTTTAATTTGTTGTTTATTCTCTATTTTATAGAATGTTACACAAGTCAGTTCCAAGATTTAGGTATTCATACTTATACACTCATGAATAATGCATTGTTTGTATTAGTTTTATAAATTTCATTTGTTGGTGATGAAGTTTTAAATGTTGATATAAATGATACTCAAAATCCTTTTGTTCTGTGTGAATGTGAGTACATATATTACTGTTAACTAAAAATATATGAATAATTAAGATATTTAGTTCTAATCTTGGTATCCGGCCTTGCGACCGATTAATTCAAGAGGACCAATTCCACCGTCTACTAGCTGGGGCCCGTTTAAATCTAGAGCAAAGCTCTGTATGGACTGGCCTAACATAAGATTTGTTAGTACCTAGCTTGATTCAAATTCAAGCTCGGTACAGTTTGGCCAGGCCCGAACGGATGCTACCACCACTGAACCAATGCGTTCCTTGAATACCATCTTGAATGAAAATGTACATGATAATTATAAATGGATAGTGATTCAAACAATGCTTCTCTTCACCAAGTGAGACAAATTTCTTTATAAATAGAGATATTTGTTTGACATAAAAGATATGCGAAAATAGTGTACTTGAAGAGTCAAATTTCATATTGAAGTCATTTCTTTATTTTTCTAGTACACTAGAATAAATGAGAAACTTTATTCGGTAAAATATCGTGAGTCAATTTGTTATGCATCTTGTAAAGAGAACTTCAAACTAAGTAGACATGTTATTGGATTGGATGGGTGCTTTTTGAAGGGGTTTGTGGGGGGAAATTTTGGCAGCTATAGGAAGGGATCCAAATGATCAAATGTGCGGTGGAAAGTGAAAATAAGGAAAGTTGGACTTGGTTTTTGGAGTTGTTAATTGCTGACTTAGAAGGTGCTACTGAGTGTCTAACATACACTTTCATTTCAATCCAACAAAAGGTACTTAAATACAATTTCTGTATTGTAAACTTGGTATTTCTATTTTGTAAATTAGATATTTCTGTTATGAGTTATGAGCTATATTGTAAACTTGATATTTCTGTATTTTAAACTTTTATTTCAAGGGATTTTACCTTCAATGGATGAGTTAAATGTTTCCCAATGTGGAACAATGATTATGTGTTAGACACTTGTATAATAATATTAGGAAAAGGTTTCCTGAAAAGCATTTGAAGGAAATTATATGGAAGGCTGCAAAGTCAACATATGCTCAAGCATGGGAAAGAGAGATGAAAAGAATGAGGTTGGCCAATGAAGAAGCATATCTTCATAAGATAAATACTCCACCAAGATACTGGAGTAGATCATATTTTAGGACAACCAACAAGTGTGATGATGTGCTCAATAACATGTCTGGGTCATTTAACACTGTATTTCTTGACTCTAGAGGAAATCAGAACTTACATTATAGAGAGATGGTAAAAAAATTGAATGGAATTCCAAGATGTATCTGATAATGACGTTTTGTCCAACATTAGAAAGAAACTTGAGATCTCTAGCAATTTTACCAACTTATGGTTTGTCAAGTATGTAATCCTGTAGCAATTTAACTAACATAGTAACTGTTATATATATTATTGGTTAGTAGTGTTATAAATTGCATCACTTATTATTGTAGAATGTCAGATGAGAATATGTTTGAAGTAGGGCATTTGGAAAACCCAGCTGAAACATTCACTATGAATTTGAAGGATTTGCATTGATCCTGCCGAATATGGGATTTAACAGGCATCCCATGTGTCCATGCAATGACATCCACGAAGAGTAGGAATTTTAGAGTTGATGGTTACATTCCTGAATACTATAGGGTATCTACATACAAGGTAGTATACAAGCATGTTTTGTACCCGATGAATGGATCTAATTTGGGGATCAAGAATCCATATCTAGATGTGTAGTAACCTAAGTATAGGAAGATGCCAAGTAGACCAAAGAAAAGGAGAAATCTCGAGCAAGGGGATATTGATGGGAGTGACAAAAAAATGAGAAGGATAAGTTTTATTATCAAGTGCTCCAGGTGCAAAACGTTGGCCATAACAAATTAACCTGCAAGGTCACACCAGCATCTAAACCATGTCAGGCCACATCTACTAATGCTTCTACATCTCGAGCCAATGCAAGTCAGGCCACAACTATTAATGCTTCTACATCTCAAGCCAATGCATGTTAGACAACATCTACCTAGGTTGCTGCAACTCAGACCTTAACAACACATGCTTACATGAGTGAAACCCAATATTCTAGAGGAAATGTTGTAACAGGACAATGCTTAATGGAAAATGCAAAAGAAACTGCAAAGTCACAGAAGTTTGGTGTAAGAAGGCCATTTGTAGCACTAGGACCAACAACAAGATTATTTGCTTCAAACAATGTAATTTACACAACAACCAAAAGGACTACACCAACAAAGAGGCTCCCATCAAAGAAAAACACCTAGTCTTAATTAGTCTTTGTACTATATTTTGAAGTCATTTTAAATAATTTGGTTTACGGTTTTTGTACAGTTTGTTGAAGTCATTTTGAACAATTTGGTTCAGGGTAAATATCTTACTGTATTTTGAAGTCATTTTGAACATGTCTATGTAACATATCATATACATTTTGGAAAAATATGGAAATGTCCCTATGTCTATCAACATTATTAATTAATGTTTGTTTGTGTTAGTCTCATTTGTTGTGTCATATTCATATCTCTTTAAGCCAAATATTTATAAACCAAATAGGCAACCAAATAATATGTTTCTAGAAAAAAATATGCCAAAAGATAATACTCATTTCATTCATAAACTGTGTTACAAATACACATTCAAAGTAATTTATAGCCATTCTTAAAAGATCCTACAAAACCAGACACATAATATTATAAAACACATAATCTTCCACTTGCACATCTTGTTCAGTTGAAATTGAATTTTAGTCACAACATTCCCTAATTCTTCATTTCTAATCTTAAGTTTTTCAAAATCCTTTGATAAGCTTCCCAACTTATTCAATAAATCTTGACATTTGTCCTCTGCAAATTTCTCATGGAACCACTTGAAAAAACCACATCCTCTTTGCAATGACCCCTGCAACAAATAAGTTTGGATCAACACCACATGCTATTTACCTTAGTTGATATTTTCTAACGTGTACAATTAGGAACCTTAACCCCTTATTTATAAGAATCACATGTCCGTTCATGAAGAGTCATGTTTATTCAAGTTTAGAATCGCATGCCTTTCCATGAAGAGTCATGATTATTCAAGTTTTCTTATTCCAATTTTACCCATCACAAAATATAAATAAGAGTTTTGGTATCTACACAATATTTTTCACAACAATTATATCCTTAGCCATAAACTTTATATTAAATAGATCACTTTAATTTGACTAATTAAATATTTTTACTAACACATTAATTTATTACATGTATGACCCAAAAAATTCTAACACTAGATCATTGTGAACCAACTTGTTTAAGTGGTCCATGTGGATACGAACTATTTTCCTATCACATACTCAGAATTCATCCTCTCTACTCAAGAGAAATACATCATCTAAAAGAATTTTATATAAATTCAATGCGTAGGATATTTACTTTTATTGAAATCTATTTAATTTTTGGACTCGTAAATAGATTTTCTTTTAATTTAAATTTTATAACCCTACAACTAGAATAAGGAGAGATTACACTATTACCTTTGTCAGATAATTAACTTATGCTAAGTAAGTTGAGATTTACCTTTTTTTTTATACCACCGGTTTAGTCCTATTCGGGGGCGAGTTCTGGCATCAAGTGGTTTCATCCCCCTCCCGATCGCAGTTGCGGGGGATTGAACCGTGGTATTGATTCCATCCCGCTCCCGATCTCAGTTGCGGAGGATCGAAACGTGGTTATCCCTACCAAGTCCAACGCCAATCACCACTGGACCAACTAACGATTGGTAAGATTTACCTCTTTAACTAAGAGAACTTCTACATTCTTTGAACTGGTGAGCTTATCAACAATCCGATTCAACCTTAAATACACGAGTATACCAATAAATATCTAGTCCGATTTTAATTATCTTAATTTTATTCATTGTGAATATTTTTTATTTTACTTTTGGTGCTTGTTCTTTTATTTTTTGTCATGTTAAATTAATTTATATTTGAATTATTTCTTTGGTTAAATATTTTATTTTAATCTTAATTTCTTTAATATTAAAAATAACTAAAATCATATATTTTATCAGTTCTAAATTAAAAAAACAAGGTTGGATGGTGATCTTAGTGTGAACCACATATTAATAAATATGGGTTTACAATAGAAGCATACAATAATAACAGAATAAAAAAGTTGAATACGTCAAACTTTATAGAAGCATAATAATAACATAATATTAAAATTGAATTGGTCCAACTTTAAAGAAGGTCCACACTCCACACGCTATTCTTCAGTAACTTCTCTTTCAACAAGATCCACATGGGTGTAGCTAATTGTAAGGAAGTTTCACATTATGTTCTGTTACAAAGAGACAAACTCGATATAAGAAAGAAACTCACCTTCATCCACATCCTCTATTATCAATTATAGAAGAATGTTATTGAGTCAGGTTTGTTGTTATTTCTTCCCTAATCCATAGTGTAATGTATCTTCTGTTAAACTATATAAGGATGGATGCACTGGGTGGGAATTGTTAGCAAATTGGAAGTGATATGATTCCATTTGGGTTAATCATATATCATTCTGGTTTCGTAAAAAAATACCTTCTATTGTTCTTTTCTATCATCCTGAATCATTTTTTTTCTTATTAAGAATGGTGATAATACTACTGCATTAAAAGTCCAGTTGCTCAAATTAATAACTATAATTCTGTTTGATTTATAATAGAGCTTCGAGAAGCTCATGGCTAAACTGGACGAAGCACTTCTTGTTTTTTCGTTTATAATAGGATTGAGGATGAATTTCTATGTTGTGTACGCATGAACGTGGTCTAATTATAAACTGTAAACATTTATCAAGCCTTAGTATCTATTACCTGACATTGTTATATGTTGAAACTCCTCTTACGGTATGTAATATGTGTTTTATGCCGTATTTTAGATAGAGTATGGTTATAACTTATAAGCATGCATTTTAGACAGAATTTCAAAGTTGTGACGAGACTAGTTGGAAAAAAAAATCAATCGGTTGATCACAGATTGGACATTTACAATGATGAATGTCTTGTCAAAGCCAAACCAACAAACATTCTACATGTTCCTCAAATCCAATGAAAACATGTAGCTTGATATGAAATTTGGAATTTTTCATCAAACATTTTGAACTATGTATCTCTATTGTTATGATTATTGTATCGCTGTTAAAGTACTAATAAGTTTTTTTCTTTCTGAATCTCAATTTTATCATGTGTGATTCAGAAAGAAGAAAAATATTAGTAGTACACAAACAGCAACACAATAATCCAAACATTAGAGATACATAGTTCAAAATGTCCCGTGGATTTTCAATATGTGACAAAAATTCCAGATCTCATGTCATGTTACGTGTTTTTATTGGATTTGTGGAACATGTAAAATGCTTATTTGACTTTATCGAGACTTTCGACCTTGTAAATGTCCAATCTATTATCAACTCATTGATTTTTTATTCCAACCTTATAGAACAAATCTCATCACAACCTTGAAATTCTATCTAAAATATATGTTGTTTGGTCCTATATCTAGATCTATGTCTAAAAATAATTGTAAAGTTGTTGTTATAAGACTTTACTACATAAATTTATTTACTAGAGTCACAAGGAAGTTTACTGCACAATCCCAAGAATACAGGTTTGTTGTGTGTTGTTTACTACTATTATTATAAACATTTACTTGTGTAAATAGTTTATTTAAATTTGTAAATAGTTTATTGCAAATTCGTTTCTTTTAGAAAATAAATGACCAATCTGTTGCTTTGGTATGTTCTACAGCATTGAGGAGCAAACTCATTTTTTTTAGTATCTTCAATTTTCGAAACTCGATGGAGTTTGGGGCCTTTACTATTAGGAAGTATACACATTTTTTTTTAACTAGTATTGATCTCATTAATGTATCTCATTCCTTCATGTTTTCCTTTATTCTTTTGTAATTTTCACAAGTTTTCTCAAACTATAAAGCTAAGCTCTCACTTGTTTTTTTGCTGTACATTGTTAGGAAGCTGTCTGTATTCATCTATCTGCATGTCATACAAAATGTTTAGAGGTGACATGCACCACAGGTTTCTTGGATTGTTCCAAAGGGAATTGGGGTGATAATATCAATGAGATTTATACAAAGATCATTATAAGTCTGACCCACTACAAAAAAAAAAAACGCGTAAATTAGGGCCATTTTGTTATGGCGTTTAACTAAACCGCCATTATTTACAGTAAATTATGGCAGCATGTGAAACCGACAGAATGTTAGTGATAAAATGGAAGTTTCAAACACCAATATTTACTTATATTTTTTAGTTACCTCAATTTATTAAAGTGTGTTTTGTTTCGCCTTTTCCTCCTAATTATTCTTACACGTGGTTTACCCTTTTTCATCTTCTAATTTTTAATGATATTAAATAGGCTTAAATGCACCATTGGTCCCTGTAAGTTAGCGAGTTTTTTATTTTTGTCCCTTAAGTTTTTTTTGTTGGTATGAGTCCCTATATTTTCTGCAGGTTTTCTTGTGAATTTTCATGCGGATTTTGCTTTTATGACTAAAACAAACGCAAAAGTGAAATATAGGACTCAGACCCAAAAAAAAAACTTACAGGATCAAAGGTGAATTTAAGCCTAATAAATATCTACAAAATAACCTTTCTTCTTCCAATATTTTACTATAATAAATATTTTAATAAACTCTAAAAACACATTGAAAACCCTTTTTTTCTGCAGGTTTTCTTGTGAATTTTCATGCGGATTTTGATTTTAGGACTAAAACAAACGCAAAAGTGAAATAAAGGACTCAGACCCAAAAAAAAAAACTTACAGGACCAAAGGTGCATTTAAGCCTAATAAATATCTACAAAATAACCTTTCTTCTTCCAATATTTTACTATAATAAATATTTTAATAAACTCTAAAAACACATTGAAAACCCTTTTTTTCTTCCAAATTTTAATTTTAATTAGAATAAATATTAAAAACAAACCCTAAAATCACATGGAAAACAAGATCAATATCATTCCAAACAAAAACTCACAGAATCAACCTAAATTCTCGAAACCCAATTTGGTTTTTCCTCCAAACTCAAATCGATTTTCCTCTCTCCTCAAATTACGTTTCAATTTTTCATTTCATCCTAAATTTTGTTTTGGCAATTTGTTCCACCTTCCTTCCGAACCTAAACCTTTATTGGCTGTTCAAATTTGCCAAATGAGAATTTCAATCGGTCCCGTCGGCCCCTCTTTCATGAAACCATAACTATTTGAGATCAAGAAACGAAACAATGTATGTCTTTGGTCTGGGAGTTGGTTCCTGTTTTGAATTTCTTTCCCAACCCTAAACCCCAATTTTTCCTCAATACATCTATTCATCGCTTTTTACCTTTAACGATGTTATCGTCTTCAGTCACTTGGGCTGCCAATGTTGAATTTAAAACCAATCCATTCATGATTACCGAACAATTGAATGACGTCACAATCAAGAAATGAGGATGAATATCTGATTTGCAACAAATTGTTGTACTCGTTGTGTTTTATCCATATTAAAGTTTGGAACATCATTTGAAACTGTATCATTTGCTGCTACATTCGAAGACGACTTGATAATATTGTCAGTTTCAGCGGCATCCAAATACATCTTACCGTTGTTCTCAATCTCATGTCCAGGTTCATTTTGTTGGGCAATTTTCTATTGGTGTTTTAACAGTATTATCAAACATACTGTGTTCTACCTGCGGGTGCTCCATAACAGATTGATCACACATACATTGTTCGTCCCTCGAGTTCTCCTTAATTTCAACAATACAAGAAGTGTTATTTTGCACATTAAGTACGTGAAAGGGAAAAAAGTGACACGCCTAGGCACTCTCATTCTGAAGAACAATTAGTGTCTAGAGAAACAATACTGGTCGTTGAATAACTTTTTTGATATTCCGTTGAATTGTGATCATTGAACAAGATATATTTTTTTAATAGGCAATGGATTAATAACCGGAGTAAAAGGGATACTCCGCCCAAGATACAAAGGGAAAACTCCTACGTCTCAAAACACGAGAGCGGAAGGATATTCCAATGATAAAAGTTACACGAGTTTACTCAACGTAAAAAGAACTTAGCCATCTCCAGTCTCAAAACACGAGAGCGGAAGGATATTCCAATGATAAAAGTTACACGAGTTTACTCTAACGTAAAAAGAACTTAGCCATCTCCAAGCTTAGAAACGATCTCCGACCAACAATTAAGGAAACTAAAGTTTTCGCTTCTAAAAACAACGACATTCCTCGATAACCAAATATTCCAAACCGTTGAAAGCCACGCCACCGCCCCGATGACTCTAGTGTTGACACACCTAATCTTAACACAATTATGGAAAAAATTCACAAATTCCTCTCTAGATAAGGATGTTCCAACTCCTACCCAATCATAAACTTTCCTCCAAATCCGATTGGTCACATCGCAATTAACAAACAAATGCCTAAGCGATTCATCCTCCGATAAACAGAGAGCACATCTAGAATCATTGCCATATCTCAAAATGCCCCTTTTAACCAAAAATCTTTCGTTGCGAGTTTATTAATAATAAAACGCCAGCCAAAGAAAAGAATCTTCGATGGAACTTTAATATTCCAAAGTTGAGGTAAAGCTAAAACCGTGGAATTGTCAAGCGGAGGACTAGAAAGTTTCTCTTTAAAAAGATTGTAACACGAACTCACTGAGAAAACACCGCTAGACTCCAATCTCCACCCAAAAGAATCTTCGCCACTGTTATGCACAGCTCCGCGCGCTGTTGAATAGCATCAAGATCACCACCACTGCCAGCCATGTCTGAATCTTCAACACTGACATTCTCCACCATGTTATCTAATTGCCAGATCCAAGTGTCAGCCAGACCTATTTCTTCAGCACTGCCAGCCGATCCATTGAACATAGAACCTGCAAAAGAAACTACAGCATGATGATTTCCAGCATAACGATATAACTCCGGATACGCCTCCATTAGAGTTTGAGGACCGGTCCAGCAAGCATACCAAAAGGGTATATCTTTACCACTACGAACCGTGCACTCTATTTCCCCCGCGAAATGATTGTTGTTGAGATTCTCATAATTGTCTGAAATCAAAATGTCTCTCCACCAAATTGAATCCTTTTTCCCCACCACCGAAATGCCCCCTATTAAAACCTTCACCTTCACATTACCGTATCTTGCCTCTAAAAGATCCCTCCAAACCGCCTCCTTCTTTGTAAGAATCCTCCACTTCCATTTACTAAGTAACACCACATTCATAATTTCCACATTTTTCACACCTAACCCTCCTTCTTCTCTAGTTTTGCAAATCGTGTCCAAACTAACCCAATTAACTATTTTTCTAATCTCCCATCCACCCCAAAGAAAATTCCTTTAAATGGCTACTATCTCTTTCAACACCTTCTTAGGTGCCTTATAAAAAGAAAGAGAATATAACGGCACCACATTAAGAACTGAGTTGATCAAAACACCACCCTACCCGCCATATTAAGATGAATCCCTCTCCACACGACCAATCTTGTTTTCATCATCGACAACAAATCTCTCCACATCACAAGCTTCCTAGGATCTCCCCCCACTCTCACACCAAGAAATTTAAAAGGTAACAAACCGACTTTACAAGATAGAAAGGTTGAAGCGGCTTCCATAAACCATTGATCAACGTTAATACCGTAAAGGTTACTCTTGTGAAAATTAATGCGGGAACCGCACATCAATTCAAAACCTCTTAGAATAACCTTCACACTCCACAAATAAGCGGTTTCTCCCTCGGCTAGAATAATCGTGTCGTCTGCGAATTGTAAGATATCCACTTCTTTCTCTCCATTTATCTTAAACCCACGAAATTCTCCCACTTCTTTGGATTTCTTCACTAAAGCCGTAAGGACCTCCATGGCTAGAACAAACAAGAAAGGGGAGAGAGGATCCCCTTCTCTAAGGCCTTTCTCCACTCTAAAATCCTTATTAGTGGTACCGTTAACAAGAACGGATAAGGAATTAGAGAAAAAGCATCCTTCCATCCACCTCATCCAACGATCCCAAACCCCATTCTTCTTAAAATGAATCTCACGAAATTCCAACTTATTCTATCGTATGCCTTTTCAAAGTCCACCTTTAAAACACACAATTTCTCTTTGGAAATTTCTTAACAGACCTCCTAACCTTCTTGGCCACCTCTGGAGAAATTTCCAGAATGCCCCTATATTTCGGAAATGCATCTCCGAAATCACTTTTTTTCTGAAAAAAGGGTGATTTCGGAAGTGCACTTCCGAAAACACGAAAAAAAGGTGTTTTCGGAGATGCATTTCCGAAAACACCCCTTTTTTGAGTTTTCGGAGATGCATTTCCGAAAAAAACCCTTTTTGGGAAAGGGGGTGTGTTCGGAGATGCATATCCGAAATATTCCAAGACCAAATTGGTCTTGGAATGTTTCGGATATACACTTCCGAAAGAATTCAATAATTATAAAAAATTAAAATCAAAGTGAATCAATACAATTAATAGGTATAAAATCAAGGTGAATCAATAAAATGAAGGTGAATCAATAAAATCAAGGTGAATCAAAATTTCCTAAACAATTTTAAAGTTAAAAATTATTTTACTAACTTATATAAATCAAAAACATTTTAATTTCATTATTAAATTTTGATTATTTAGAATTAAATATAAATTTATTCTTTAAATAAAATTAAGACAAAATCTTTTTTTAATTTTTTTAAACTAAATAAAAATTTATAACTCATTTTTAATTATGAATCAGAATAGAAATATATAAATATATAATAATAATTATTAATTTTATAAGTGAAATATATAAATATATAATAATTATTATATAAATATATAATAATATAATAATTATTATAAATTAAAACACTATTTTTTTAATTTTTTAATTATTATATAAATAAATAAATATATTTATAATTAATATATAATAATTATTATATAAATATATAATTATATAATAATTTTTATAAATATATAATAATTATTATAATTATTATATAAATATATAAATTAAAACACTCATTTTTTTAATTTTTTTTGTAAATATATAATAATTATTATAAATATATAAATAAAAAATTATAACTCATTTTGTAAGTGAAATTATTTTAATTAAAATTATTTTAAATTTTAAAATATGAATTAGAATAAAAGTATATAATTATTATTATTCATAACTCATAAATTATATCAAAATATATAATTATTATTCATTACTCATAAATTATATCAAATTTATGATATATGAATTAATTAATATCATAAAATTAATTTTTGGGATTTTTTTAGATTTTTTTTTGTTGTTTCGGAGATGCATCTCCAAATTTGTCAAAATCCCAATTTTTGGGATTTTTTCAGAAATGCACTTCCGAAGTCTGAAAAAATTTTGAAAAAAAAATATTTCGGAAATGCATTTCCGAATCGGGGTAAAATTGGGTTTTCGCAGAGGGTGACCCCCATAGGGAGGTGGGTAAAGAAATTTTCTTCTCTTTTCCCTCATAGCTAGATCAAAAATCTCATTAACCACTAAAACGCCATCCAAAATATTTCTCTCCGGAATAAAAGCCGATTGATTCCTCGAAAAGTGGGGACTTGTATCCTATAAAGTGGGGACTTGTATCCTCTTCACACATTTCATAATCTTCCTCCTTCAAAGATCTTCTTCATATAAAACTTATTCTCTGTTTACCTTTGATCGAGTTCATTGTTCCAACATCGAATTTGTTGTTCGATCAACTACTTCTTACTTGATTTCTTCTATCAAACTGATTTATATATAAGTTAATTTCCTTTTTTACTTTCTTTTTGTTTATGATATTTTATACGAGTTTAAACATGGATAAGTTAGGACTATTGTTGGTTGGATGATGAAATCTTTGGGGGCGTTGATAATTTGTAGTCAATATGGGGGTATGTGGCCTATGAGTTTGGACTTCTAATTACAAGTATCCATGTCGTGCAGGGCATTGGACATTTTTTCAATCAGTAGTGTTGCTTTATCCTATGAGTTTGGACTTCTAATTAGTGTTACTACTGCATGAATTTGTCCCAAGCTTGTGGTAATAACATAAACAAACAAAAAGCCAATCTTAACTATTCTAAAAGTCAATATAGTATGCGAAGGATTTGCTTCTGAGTTATGCGAACTTCCTTTTTGCGTGTAATATGCAACAACTGCATATATATAGCCATTTGATAATATGCACAATACACATCCCTTTAGTTTTGTCAGCAAAAGGAATATTTATAATTAGCACGAAACTGCTAAATGTTATATTTAGTTTTGCACACTTTCTTTTAATTATATGGCAATGAGATTCATTATGATTAAGAGTATCAAAACCATTGTACCAATCATATCAACTTTTTAACAGTTATTTGAATGTGATTCTGCTCGTAGTTCTTATACCAAAAATGAGATTGTAATATGTAAGCCAGAGATTGAAGGTTTTAAGATAATCAACTTTCTTGTACAAAAAATAAATTGTGTTGTGAAAATATCGTGATATTATTCAATGTACTAGTTGAAAGAATTCCCATTCTGCATAAATATACAATGGATACAATTTACTTAAAAATTGACAAATGGTCGAAATTGAATATCACTATGCAGAAGAATTATTTTGAAACAAGAATTCAAGAAAATATCCAAAGGACCAAAGAACCTGTCATTTTACAGATCAACCTATGGATTTCTACCTACATGACTGTAATCAAACATGTTTTCCTTCATCATCTTTCGGTTCTTCTTTGACTGCTAATGCAACATCATTCTTTTCATCTTCGACCGCAAATGCATCATCATCATCCAATGGAAGTGAGAATTTGTGTCCCTGTAGCAAGAACATGTTAAATCTTGAAATTAAATCTTGATGCTCTTTAAACAACTCAAAAACTCCTTGTTTGAAAACTCCTATATCAATTCTTCTAGCATGGTGGTAATTGTATAGGAGTGTTAAAAACTTTTCTAGCGTAACCGTATATCAATTCTTCTGGCATGGTGGTAATTGTATAGGAGTGTTAAAAACTTTTCTAGCGTAACCGTAGATTTTTCTATCACTACAAACACCATTGCATGACCAAACATGGGATCACTTCTTGAACTGCTCATCTTGAAGGCTTAAACATAAACTGAAAAGTGATAGACGGGAGAGAGAAGAGTAGTATTAAAGAGGTAAGAATTAAAGAGGTAAATGAGTATTCAAGATGCTTTGCGTCTATATATATATATATATATATATATATATATATATATATATATATATATATATATATATATATATATATATATATATATATATATATATATATATATATAATCCCTCTCCGAATGTATCTTGTTTAGAAAAAAAATATATATTCATCAGTAAATTCAGTCATAGGTATGAATCCCTACATACACAATTATTTAGAAAAAAATCAAATACAACAATGAAAATTATTGTTAAGCCACTACTACCTCACATGCAACAAATAAGCATGTTTTTTTGAAATTAACTCCACACTCCTCACGTGTATTAGTTTTCAAAGCACCATTTGCTCTAGGCTTAGAAGCAACTTTGCTTTCTCCACCTCCTAAAATACAAAGAAAAAGGTCAACAACATTCCAACCTACAGTACAATATATAATGAATCACACATATTTGATTTTCAGTGATATATAATGAATCCATACAATTAGCCAATTAAGGATTATAACCACGGATGGCTCATCATCTATGAATTTAATCTAATATAATATTAATGTTCATGACATATAGTCTTTGTTAAGATTAGTTATTTTTATCAGAATTTCTACAAGAATCACGAAACATGAGTGTGTGAAGGCATTGTTACTAAATATTGTGAAAGTTGTTCAAACTTTGAGTCATTGCTCACCTATACCACTTATATTTCCTTTAATGCCTTTGTTTTTAATTCAAATTCAAATCAAAATCATTCCATGAACACTAATGATTCAAAATTGTAAAAGAAAGAAAAATGTATTAGAACATGCATACAACTTTATTCACACCAAGGGCCTTGGTGTGTGTGAAGTTATATGTATGAATATTCTAATAAACTTTCATTTCTTTTACAATTTTATTTCATTAGAATACAAGTCGATTTTGATTTGAATTTTACATGTTACCAAAAAAACAGAGTCATTAAAGGAAATATAACAAGTATAGCTATGTCATTGATTCAAAAGTTTGGACAAGTTTTATAATTTTTTGATAACATTGCCTTTGCATACTCTTACTTCATGATTCTGGTAGAAATTCAGGTAAATATTAATAAAAACAATTCAATGTGATTTTATGTGATACAATGTCTAGTTCATGATTATTAATTATTTTATACTATTACAAGTTTTCCAAACACAAACATGTGGGTGAAGAGGGAAACAAAAAAAAAAATAGGTGAAATGACCTAAAGCAAATATATGTAACACTATTTTGGAGGTCTGGCGCATCTCTAATATTAAGTTAACAACCTAGATATCAATTAATCATGGATATAGAATCCCTAATAACTGAATTAATTAATAAATTAATAAATTAATAAGTATAGACCATGATAACTCAAAAGTTATTCCGACTGCAACCAATAAGCATTTTTTTAAAATTTTAAAGCACTGTCATCTACGTCAGTTTCAGGAACAACTTTTAGTTTCTCCACCTAAAATCCACAGAATAGGTTAATCACACGTACTTGAATTTCAGAGATATATGAATAATCCACATAATTAGCCAATTATTATTTCAATCTTAAGAATAAGAAATCACAAAACATAATAGTAGATCAAATAATTATTTCAACAAAAAGTTAATACCTTGTGTTTGGAGTTGATTAGTGTTAACACAATTCAAATATGAGTTCTCTATTAAAAACTAAAAGGGTCAAATTTATAGACTTGGTAATGCAACTAACTACCTGGAAAATAGGAAACTTAGTCACACACTAACAACCCATACGTGTGCGAGAAAATAGAAATTGAAAGCATGTGAATAAAAAACGGAGACAAATTAGAACAGGAGAAAACTGGTTTGAACGAATAAAAACCTATATATGCACTTGCATAGATACGGGGTACTGGGGCCACCAGATGAAATAAATTCTTAACTTTTTTGAATAATTTTTTTAATTGGTACTTTTATTAAAAATATAAGAAATATAGAGTAGTAATCATTGAAATAACTATTTTCAAATTGGTATATTTAAATTTCGTAATATAAATTTAAACATAACTTTAGAGTATGATTTCAACAAAAAAATATATATAAATTCATTGGAAGCACGTGAATTCAGTTCAATAGATTATATTCATTGATGTAGTTGAATATTAAGCATATTTTGTTGATTTTTCCCGTTATTAAATAAAGTAATTAGTGAAATAAGAGTTTAATGGACTAACCGTGTAAAAAATGGAATATATTAATTTATCATCATCTCATATAATTAATTAAAATTGGTGGGATGCATGATCCTTATTGAAATAAACACGTAGTTATTTATGAGAAGAATATATTCAATATTATGCATGGTCTACATGTAATGTTAATGTATATTTATGCATTATACAAAATAAAGGGAATCTCTCTCTTTCTATATTAAATTATGTTTTTTTTAAGGACATGTGTTGGACATAATATCTAGGAGGATTGTGTACAGTTTTTTTATGACAGATTAACATAAACAATATGATAAATCATAAAACAATAAAGAATATAAAAGAATTGTAACTCTATTCGGTGAAAAGTCATCTACGTCTGTGGGACTTCCGACCTAAGAAAATAAACTATCTCACAGTAGTATTAGTACAAATTAAGTATTTTAGATGAACAACCTTTGTTCAATGGCAACATAAAAATTAGTACATTAATAAAAATTCAAGTAAATATTAATAAAAACAATTCGTTGATCATATTGAAAGTGAAGGGTTTTTTACTGTCAGTCAATAAAAGGCCTGTAGAATAGGTCTCAAATGTAACGTTCATTCTGTTTCCATAATTTTAGCTAGCTGATTTGTTTCCTTAGATTTAGGAGTATTCTGTTCCAATTCTGTTTTGTAAAGGCTATTTAAAAGCCTAGTTTCCAATGAATAAAGCATCGAAGTATTTCCTTTGCATTGTCAATAATTGGGATCAGAACATAGGTTAAGAGTTTGACATCGAAAACACATAAAAGAGTGACGAGAGATGGCGAAGGAACGGAAAAACCTACTGAGCATTCCAAAATTTGACGGTGATTACGATCACTAGAGTATGCTGGTGGAAAATCTACTTCGATCAAAAGAGTGGTGGCATCTCATTGATCCAGGTTACAATGAACCAGAGGCAGGGGTAGAACAAACTGAGGCACAAGTAGCTGTTAGAGCAGATCTAAAACTAAAAGATTTGAAGGATAAAAATTACTTATTTGCAGCCATCGAGACATGCAACATTATTCCTAGCTGGACATCCAATTACTTCAGCAATGGATGCTTCAGAAATTGTAAGCTGAATTCCATGAATGGAGGAAGTAATACTTAGGTTATCTTCACTGACTGAAGCATTGAACCATAAATTTTTTACTAGGTTTGGAAGGACAGAACCATTCAGGAGAGAAATGTAGGATCCCCATCCTTGTTTATGTCAGAGGTTGATATAATAGTTGTCTCTTTTGGATAACCATAAATTATGTTCTTTAATGACAGTGACGTTTGTTTGTGAAGCCATGCTTGAAGGTGGAGAAAAAACACAAGAAAGAGGGGATTGAATTGTGTTCTTTATCAAATTAAAATTCACTTTTTCTAAATTCTTTTCTTTCTCTTAGTATCTCATCTTCTGGATATGCTTTAATGTTGCGGAAGCATGTTTGGAATGGAGTTGCATAACCAATGATTCTCCACCTCCACTTCATTAGGAGCGCAAAATTGAATTCTCCCAAGCTTCTTATACCAAGATCGCCTTTATCGAATAGGAGACAAACCTCTTTCCAACTTATCCAATGGATTTTCCTTTTCAATTTATTAATCTCCACAATAATCTTCTTAGGAGCTTTGTAGAAGGATAAAGTGAAAATCGATAGACTACTCAAGACCAATTTTAAAAGAGTAATTCTCCTACCAAAGCTTAGACTCCTACTTTTCCAAGAATTCAACCTTTTCCTAAAATTAGACAAAAGCGATTTCCAAAAATATATCCTTCTAGGATTAGAGGCTATAATGATTCCAAGAAATTTAAACTCCTTCAAGAAAGGAAAGAAGTAGCCACACTAAAAAAATGGGGATTAATATTAATACCAATAAGATTAATTTTGTGATAATTAATACCAAGATCCGACACCATTTCAAAACCTTTCAAAACCGACTTAATAGCCCAAAGATGATTCCAACTTCCGTCTCCTACCAATAAAATTTCATCTGCAAATTGAAGAACATCAATGAAACATTTCCCATTCATATTGCACCCCGCATAATCACCGTTAACAACCGCCTTATTCACTAAAGCCTTTAACCCCCCCGCTACTATAACAAAGAGAAAAGAAGAAATAGGATGACCTTGATGTAAGCCCCTTTCCACACCAAATTCCTCAGTAGGACTACCGCTAACAAGAACCGACATCTTACTAGAAAAACCAATGCCTCCATCCACTTCATCCAGAAAAGTCCAAAACCCATCCTCCTCATCGTGTATCTAAGGAAGTTCCAACTAACTTTATCATAAGCTTTTTCAAAATCCACTTTGAAAAGAAGACACTCTTTTCCTTCCTTAGAAGCATAATTCACGAATTTATTAGCGACCAAAACACCATCAATCATATGTCTTCCCAAGAATGAAAGCACTTTGACAATTAGAAATAATCGAAGAAAGAACTTTTTTGATCCTACAAGCCAATAACTTAGAGATAATTTTGTGAATACATCCTATCAAGAAAATGGGCCGATACTCATCAAGACCCATCGGGTTAGAAGATTTCGAAATAAGAGTGAGAAAAGATTATGTGATAAACTTAGACAAAACCGCCCCTTTGAAAAAGTCATTGAAACACAAAAAAAATATCTTTTTTCAAGAAAGACCAACAACTCTTGATAAAAAGAATAGAAAAGCCATCCGGACCCGGGCTCTTCGAACCATCACAACTCTAAATCGCTTCCTTCATTTCCATCTTCGAAAAAGGAACTTCAAGGGCTAGACTATCTTTCCTACTCAAAGAATAAAGAAAAATGCCATCTAAAGTTGGCATATCCAAGCTATCTTCTTTTAATTTATTTTCAAAATGATCTTTCACCGTCTCCTTGACATCCGAAACTGAATTCACTACTCCACTACTAGAGTTGATGGAACAAATGTGGTTCCTTCTCCTCCTCTCCTTCATAACACGGTGGAAGTACTTGCTATTGTTATCACTGTCATTCAACCACTTAATTCTAGACTTTTTGAATTAACATATTCTCCTTTATCTTAAGATTCATCCAAATTCTCTTACTCGCCTTCCTTTTTATAACATGTAACTCCTCATCCGAAAACTCCCTATCATCCGAAGCATTCCAATCTCTAGTTCCTACTCCACCTCCAAATCAATTTTACCAAAAATTGTTTTGTTCCACCATTTCAATCTTTCTTTTAAAACCCGAAATTTCTCTTTCAAAACAAAATCCCCTCTACAAAAGATATAAAGCTCTTGTAGGAGAACCACTCATTATTAAACTTAAACCATTTAGGGCCCTAATCCTCCTTATCAACAATCAACCAAACTGGACAATGGTCGGAGATATCCCAAGAACCAATCAATTGCTCGACAACACCTCAAGAAGAGACAATATGATCCAAAACTAGGAATCTATCAAGTCTACTTTTAGATTTTCCTTCTCTACAAAACCAACTAAAATTCTTGCCTTTACTAGGAACATCCACCAAACCACTTTCCTCAATAAAGTCGAAAAATTCCCTCTAATCCACATTGCTTCTAACCGAACCTTGACCTACTATCTCATTCCTCTTCTTTACCGCATTGAAATCTCCCCCGAAAATCCATTCCCCATCAAGGTAACTTTGTTTCATGTTCAATAAATGAGACCAAAGAACACATTTAGCACTTAAAGAACAAGGCAAATAAACATTAATAATGTAGAAAATACCTCCATTCCAAGAGACCTTGTTTCCAAGATATCCGATGCCACGAAAAGAAGAAATCACCATTACCGATTATTTCTTCCAAAGAGTCAAAAGACCACCCAAAATACCATCCGCTCCGGAATAAGGGAAACCAATGTCTTCCATCCCCCAAAAGCTATTGGTTACCAAATTGGAAACCTCCTTCAACTATGTTTCTTGCAAAAGGAACATATCCGCCTTCCCACTATGAATTATATAACTAATTATCTTCCGCTTGATAACACTACCTCCACCCCTTATATTAAAAGTGCCTCTAATCATTAAACCGGTTTTAAAATCTCCTCCTTTCCTTCCATTCTATTGACCACCACTGTTTTCAACTCTACATATTTTTTCTCCACATCCCTCCTAGAGTCTCCAGAAACCACTCCCAAATTTGCAATATAATTTTTTAATTTGACATCTGCGGAAGAACCGAAATTCGAAAGAATTCTATGGTTGCACCTAAATATATCTGAAACATTAGGCTCATCTCCATAAAACATCGCTTGAGAAGCTGAAACAGTCCTAGGAACCGTAGCACATAATATTGAAGGAATAGAAATAAGATTAACCCCAGGTGGGCCTTCAACCTCCTTAATACCAATAACGGGTTGTTTTAAAGAATTTTTATTTTTCTTCATAGGCCATGACTTGATGCGTCTCAAGGGCCCACTAATATCAAGGAGATTTTTGTACTTATCACTTTTGCAAGTAAATTTATTCCTGTATGTGCCCACGTTTGAAACCACATTAATAGGAGAGAGAACAGAAGCGACCCCCGCCTGATTTTCACAAGTCTCATTCACTTTTGAAACATAAAAACTAGGATAAATAATAGGGTCTGAAGAAGAAGTACCCTTTTCATGATACATACTTTTAGCCTCCCACGCAACCATAAGAGCTGCATCGAAGGAAGCAACATCTTTTCCCGAGACACTCCCCTTTTCCTTGCCCAGATAATTCTGAACCGCTTTATCTCCCTTTTCTACATGCTCCAGACTGTTATCCTCCACCGCCTGTTTCCTATTACCATCACTACCAATATTCAGACCCGTTCCGGTATTATAAGCAGAGCCACTCGAAGACGCAAAATCATCACCATCTTCTACGCCAACCGAATTCTCATCCGAATAGGACAGAAAATCCCTAGAACAAGATGAGGAAGGAATATAACTCTTCATAGAAAGTTTAGATTTCACTAACTGAACAGGACCATACGAATATTCCCGTAAAACCAATGGATATTCAACACCGTCTACACCAATCACCATGTGCTCCTTCAACATGAAATTAAAAGGAACTCTAATCAACAATCTAGCAATGTCCATGTTGCAGCCCGATAACATGTTCTCGTCTACGCACACATAAGAACCAAGTGACTTTGCAATTAGATCAAAGAAATCTAAACACCAAGCATGACATGGAATCCCATGAACTCTAACCCACATTACCCTTTTTGAATTGATATCACTTTCTTGCCACGGTCTAATCTTCCAAAACCATTGTTTCCACCACGAAGATGCATCACTAATCAACTCCTGAATAACACCTTCCTCTATTTCCTCAAGTAAACAAAGATTTGCTCCCAAAGGATGGACTTTAACTGAGAAAAAACCTTCAATCTCAACGTGAGTTTGAATGTTGTAAGACTTACCTGAAAACAAGACTTCCCCTATATAAGCCTTCTTCCATCTCTCTTTTAAAGCAATATCAGAGCTGTAGGAAAAAGAAGGAACTACTTCCTCTATCTCAATAATTTCATCCGACAACCTCCCCTTAGAAACAGTTGCTGCACAACACCTGCTGCACAACTCCCTTCTGCTGCAACCTAACTTCTGCAGTCCCTTTACCTTCCGATCTACTAAATCTTGGTTGGTTTGCATGTATTTTCTTGTCGTCAATCAAGATATTGTTGAGTGTTACCGCTAATAATCTTTCATCCTCCACCCCCTTAAACCTTGCAAAACCAAATGATTTCCCAAATTTGTTACGCTTAGGAGGAATGACAACCTCCGCCACTTCACCCACACAACCTAACAATCTAAAAATATCAACCGCCCTTGACCTCTCCAGAAACTCAGAAAAAATAGAAGGAAGAAACCACCTCCTCCGCCCCTCACTTACATACCACCATACGAGAATGAGTCCCACCGAGAAACTAGATTCTGGAATCCTCTCTTACCAACCCGTTTCCACTCCATGAAGAAGAAAACCAAAAGGACACATAAACTATTGAGAAGAAACTTAGGGTGTGTTTGGTTCGAGGTAAATGGAGGGGAGGGGGGAGGGAATGTTTATAATAAATTGTGTTTGGTTCAATTTTTAGGAGGAGAGAAGAGGGGAGGGGAGGGGAGGGGAGGGGAGCAAAATCCCTCCAAATCACACTTTTTGCGTTCCGAGGGAATGTGACTGTTGATATTTAATAAATTAATATATTTACCAAAATACCCTCAATATTATTTTATTATTTCAAAATTATTATTTTCTTTCGTCTGCTGCTTCTTTTTTTGTGGTTTTTCTCTATTGCTAGTATCAATTTGTTATAATTATTTTTTTACCTTAAAATTGTTATTTTTATTTAATAAAAATTATAATCATTACAATTTTAAATTTTTTATTAAATTTTTTATTTTTATGTTTATTTATATTAATTTTTTTCTAATTTTATTTTATATTTTATTATATATATTTTATATAAGATTTTAAACCATTCATTTATTTTGTTTATATATATATATATATATATATATATATATATATATATATATATATATATATATATATATATATATATATATATATATAATTGTTATTTTATGCATTCAAAAGTTGTTATCAACAGATAGGTACTTTTGTGCCAAAAGTTATAATACGTATCAAGTGTATTCAATTTTTTTAACGGAATGTGACTGATGATATTTAATAAATTAATATATTTACTAAAATACCCTCAATTTTATTTTATTATTTTAAAATTATTATTTTCTTTTGTCTGCTTCTTCTTTTTTTTGTGATTTTTCTCTATTGCTTGTATCAATTTATTATAATTATTTTTTACTATAAAATTATTATTTTTTTAATAAAAATTATAATCACTACAATTTTAAAATTTTTATTATAATTTTTATTTTTATGTTTATTTATATTAATTTTTTTTCTAATTTTATTATATATTCTAATATATATATATATATATATATATATATATATATATATATTTTATATAAAATTTTAAACCATTCATTTATTTTGTTTATTATATATATATATATATATATATATATATATATATATAATAGTTATTTTATGTATTCAAAAGTTGTTATCAACAGATAGATAATTTTGTGCCGAAATTTATAATATGTATCAAGTGTATTCAATTTTTTTAACGGTACGTGATTAGTTATAAATTTTTAATCACTCAATATTACAAATATTATTTCCAAAAATTATTAATGAAATATTCACATTTGAATATCATATCAGTGATACAAAATCATAAGGATAAAAATGTAAATTATTATTAAAACCCCTCCCCTCCCTTTGTGAACCAAACACATTTTTAACCAAAATCTCTTCTCTCCCCTCCCCTTCTCCTCGTTTGAACCAAATATACATATAATTAATAAAAATCTCTCATCTTCCCTGCCCTTCCCTCCAATAAAATCCCTCCCTTCCCCTCCCCTCCCCTCATTTGAGCCAAACAGACCCTAGAGAGAGGAGAGAGCGATTTTCTTTTTCTCTCTCTTCATTTTTAGAATTAAAAACTTAATTTACTTTAGAGTGAAGAGTCATTTTAGTCCCTCACAAAAACTGCAGAGGTCATATTAGTCCCGGAGAAAAAAAAACTCTATTAAGTCTCTTACAAAATTTAACCGAGGCATAATAGTCCCTCTAGTAATATTATTTTCAAATCAGTTTTTCTTACTTTTAAACTATGACTGGACTACTAGTGAAGACCCATTTTAGTCCATAACAAAAAAAAGGAGTCCAAATCAATCCCTAAGAAAAAAAGTCCCTATTTAATCTCATACAAAATTTAAAATTTAACTGAGCCATGTTATTCCTCTTTTAATATTTTTTTCAAATAATTTTTTTTCTATTTTTAAATCGTGATTGGACTTGACAAGATAAACCTGCTTTCAGAAATTGAGTACGGGTCAGAGGTTGAGTTTCTTTGCACATGGTCTTCAGAGTCTAAGTTTCCACCAGAAACTGGGTTACCTAGTTGTGAGACATCAGAATCTTATCATTCTGAATTTGAGTCATCAGATTCTGATCTTTCAACTAATTTTCTTCCGACATACCATGTGTATTATTTTCGCCACAAGTATTAAAAGTAAAAAATTATTCTAAATTACCCCAGTAGCATAACTAAATCTTCCTAAAAGATCATTAACAACTGAAACAATAACAACACCTAATACACAAGAAAACCATAGTCACCCACCCATAAGTCTTATAATAAACCCAACAAAGAAAACAACGTTGTGGTATCGCGATAATTTATCTACAATCTCTTCACAAATAATTTAAAATCAACAGTCGTAAAATATGAGTCCAATCACAGTTTATAAATAAGAAAAATCGATTTGAAAAATTATACTAAAAGAGGGACTAACATGACTTGATTAATTTTTGTAAGGGATTAAATAGAGACCTTTTTTTTCTCAGGGACTAATTTGGACTCTCTTTTTTTGTGAGAGATTAAAATGGGTCTTCACTGGCAGTCAAGTCACGGTTCAAAAGTAAGAAAAAACCGGTTTGAAAAAAATATTAGTATAGGGACTAACATGGCTCGGTTATATTTTGTAAGGGATTTAATAAGGACTTTTATTTTCTCAGGACTAATCTGGCCTCTGCAGTTTTTATTAGGGACTAAAATGGACCTTCACTCTTTACTTTATTTTATAAATTTTTTAGTTTTATAAATTAATTTTATTAAAAAGAAATGAAATAATTGTTACACAGTTCCATTTAATAGCTACACCAACACCAATCTCTCACACACATTACTCTTTCATCTTTAATACACCGTTAAACACACTCTCTCTCTCTCTCTCTCTCTCCTTATTTTTTATTTTTGACTCACTCAATATAATTTTTATTTAGTATAAATTAAATAAAATTCTCCTATTTTTCTCTCTATCTCACACATATTTTTCACAAACTACATCCGCATCGTCACAGACCTAATCTATAGGAAAAAAAAGAAAGAAAATATATGTTAGGGTTTGTGGCTGATTGATTTTGTTATTGGTTTGTGTATATATAGATAGGAAAATAAATATGATGGCTTTGAATTTCTCTCATCGACCTGTTCTTTCGGGTGGTTTGGTGGAGGATAATTTGGTTTCACCGATGAGAATGGGGAATGGGTATCAGGTGGAGGGTATTTCTGATATGAACACTCTCCTTATTCAGATATAATCTATTCTTTCCCCTATTTGGGTTTGTCTCATCTTTTGGCTGTTACTGTTCGAAGGTTGATCAGCCTTTAAATGAAAGGATCTTGGATGATGTTCTTTTGGAATTAACCACTAGGGCTCAAGTTTGGTAACTCAAGAAGTCAATCCCATAAAAATCAAGGTGAGCATGTTTTGCATTATCCTATTATATTTATCATATAGCATGCATTTGTGGAACTGTGTATAATAAATATCACATTGCTGTTGATTTGTATTTATTTAATGGAATTTACAGTTTTTCTCTAGGATACTCATTTTTTTATTGATCACATGCCCTTGTAGATGCACCAAATGCTTAATGTCGAAAATGCTTGATTCATATGCATACTTTTCTCCCAAATGATTAACCTTTGTTTCCTCCCTGTTTCAAACACCTCTATAGACTTTATAAATCAATTTGTTACCATTATCGTGTATGATTTTTCATTCGTACTTTTTTTTCTTTATTTTTCTCATATATTTTTGTTTATTTATTTAGTTCTTTTCACATGATTTTCTTTATTTTTCTCATATATTTTTGTAACTATTTAATTTTTATAATTATGTTTTTATAATTTAATAGGTTAAATGTCATTTGGTGACAGTTTAGTGTAAAAGACTTCGCGTTGAATAGCATTGCCCTTGACCTAATTTATCTATAAAGATTGAATGAGGAATATAGCTAATTAGGATTAGAGACTAATACATCCTTAGTTAAGAAGAAAAGAAACACATATAACAAATGAAGAAGAATATAATGAGTAGCAGAAGGTGTGAATTTTTTTTTATTCACTAAATTAATCATTTCACATTTTTTACCAAAAACAAAATCATTTCACCTTTTTTTATTGAAAATGGATGCTAATTTTTGTTTTTTTAGGCTTCTAATTTTAATCAATCTAGGCATGTATTATATAAAGTTAATAGTTGGACAAAGGTTTTGAAATGAAGAAGAAAGTAACAAAGTTGGAGCATTTGCCATAACATATAATATCCAACATTCAATCAAGATTACCCATAAGAGAGTTGTTGAAATGCAAATTACTCTGCAAATATGATAACTGATCCTTATTTTATTAAAATTATTATGTTTTTCACAACTATCTAATTTATTCTCTAATTCAAGAGCGGCATCTTCGGATTATTCGAAGAGTGTTTAATAGTTTTGGTGTCAAATTTTTTATTCCTTTTCTTTTTTGGAATTTCGATGATCTCAAAAAATATCTTTTTTCTCCTCCTTTAAATTTTCTTAATGTATACATTTCTTCTATAGGTTGATAATTAAATTATTTGGAAATCCTTGTAAATAGTAAATACCATTAATTGGATACTGGGTTCATGTAATGATATTTACTATTTGCAGGGATATCAAAATAATCTAATTATCAATCTAGAGGGAAGTGTATAGATCATGAAGATTTAAAGGAGAAGAGGAAACATGATTTTTGAGATCATCGAAATTCTAAAACAGAAGAGGAATACAAATTTCGACGCCAGAATTATTAAACATTCTGCAAATAATCCAGAGACACTCACCTTAATTTTGAGAGTAAATAAAATTGTTGTAGAAAACATAGTAATTGTTAATAAAATAAAGATTAGTTATGAGATTGAACCTTAATTTGGAGACGAAATTGCATTTGAACAATTATCTTGCTGGTAATTTGATAGAATGTTGGATAATATATCTTGTTTCAAATGCTTCAACTTTGTCAACAAGTTTCTTTTGGATCTTTGATTTCTGAATCCTGCTAATATGAATATGGTATTGATAAATGGTAAAATATGAATTGTCTTGGTGTTTGTAAATATGTAGCATTCAAATGTCTTTATAATCGTGTATAATTAGTGACTTTCTCTTGGTCTTCACATACATACTATGCAACCACCTGGGTAAAAGTAAGGTTTTTATGAATATTGTTTATATAAAGTCTTAATAATAAAATATTGAATTAACATTAAGGTATTATATTTAATAAAAAAGTTTAAATTAAATAATTTAAATAGTGAAATTTTAGTTAAGAATGTTTGGAGTAAGTAAGTGTCATAAATGGACTGAGAGAAATACTTGCATGGATACGAACCTAAACCCATATTTTTAGGCACAACCAATGATAAGAGAGATAATATAAATTTATTTAAATTTTAATTTCGTTTTTAATTGACATCATGTGGTGGTTGAGATAAAAGAGGAGAGAGACAATTTTATTTTTATTTTTTAATTAATAAAAGGGTTAATAGTAATTCGCACCCCTGTAATGTTAGCGAATTTTGCTTTTCCCCCTCCCTACCTTTTGGCAACGGTTTTTTTAAAAAAAACGTTGCCAAAACCTGTCTTTGGCAACGGTAGGGGGGTAAACCGAAACACGCTCATATTACAGGGGGTAAACTACTATTACCCCTTAATAAAAAAAATGTGATTGGTTGTGTGTAAGTACAGGTGTTATGGTTGTGTCTATGTAAGTATTTTCCATGGACTTAACTATCTTTTTCAAAAATATATCCCTACTGATTATTAAACCATTTTGGATGATTTCGCATAAATAAGATATTGAGTTGCATAAGAATTTTAAGTGCAAAAATGTCTTACTATGGACACGGCTTAAATGTATCTCAAATTATTATTTAGCATTTATCAGTTTATTTCAATTTAATTTTAATTTAGGGTTCAACCCTTTGGTGCGTAGCTTTACACAGGCTTTAATATCCATTCTTAAGATTCAGCCATTTGAAAAATGATCTTTACTTAAAGCCTCTGTGTGTGAGATATGTCTTAAGAGTTTAAAATTGGATATGTTAGAAAGTAATACCTAATAATATATTACAGAAAATTAGAGATGTTCAAAAGATGGACCTGCATCTTTTGGATCAGTTGGAATTGATAGCCTAAGGTAAGGTAGTTGATTTTAAGGATGTGGCTTAGTTTGTATACTCTTGCTTAGTTTTTCAAAAATCAAATATCCAAAGCCATCTCATTAAATGCAATCCTTAAGTATTTCCGAGTAAAAATGAGATAGTATTTCAATAGATTTTATAAATCTAGTGAGTTTGCGAGAGACTCCTAGAGATTGTGATACTATTTGGATGGTAGTGGATACACTAACAGAATTACCTTGTTCCTTCTAAGTGTAAATTGATTTATTATTCATTCTTTTTTTTTTTGTTGGTATAGTATTTATTATTCATTCTAACTAGGTGATATTTTAGTTTAGAGTGTTTAATATACAAATATGTCCTTACTTTTTTAAAAATATATCCTTACTTATTATTAACCCATTTTGTATGACCTCACAGAGATAAGATTTCGATGGTAAAAAAATTTAAATTGCAAAACTATCTTCTTATGGATTCATGGATTCGGCTTGCATAGGATTGAACTATTAGATGACAAGCTTTATACAGGCTTTAATCCATTGAACGGGAAACCATACTTAAATTCAGCCTTCTGAACAATGATCTTTACTTAAGCTTTAACTCTTTTGAATGCAGAACTTCACTTAGGATTCAACCCTTTGACTTAGAGTTTTACATAGGCTTTAACCGTTTGAACGATGAGTTTTATCTAGGCTTCAACCATTTAATGTCACTACAAGAAAATTGACTTCTTGTGACACTAAAAATTTGTCACTAAAAGTCAATAATCTTTAGCTAGATGTTTATAGGATTCTGAGTGACACCCACCTTTAGCGTTAAGTATAAGGGAGCGTGGTGTAACGTCAAATTGAATCTCACAATAATTTTTAGCTACTGTTAAGTTTTTTCCTTCAGTTACAACGAGGGTCACTATATATCATACAAGCATTACAAGTAATAAAAACTATACCTACAAATTATTTTCTTTTAGCTGTCACTAAAACTTCAATAAACAAAGTTTTATTATATCAAAATATGATAAATTTATAATTTTACTTTTTAATTTAATTGACGAATATTTATTTATTTATTTTTGTAAGCAGGATGAATTGATAGGAGAACTAAGGATTCTCAATTCCGATTACAAGAAAAATGAGATGAGACAAAGCTCGATATAAAGAAGATTACACTCCAATTAAAACTAAGATAAATAGAACAAAGGATTTTTGCTAAACTCAAAAAAGTTACAAATTGGACATGTGATTTTTCCAATGAATGACCATCTCCAAACTAGAGTCTTTATGTTCCAAACAACATCTAAAATATTTCATTCATCATTCCTAAAAATAATGTTGTTCCTCAAAACCCATAAATTCTAATAAATAGCCTCACAAACTACTCCCTCAATGCCTACCTTCACACAATTACGCCTACAAAATGCACTCCATTTCAAAAAACTCTCCTTGAAACTATTAGATTTAAAATCCACCATACCAATCCAATCGACTATCTCCCTCCAAATAAGAACTGAAACTTTGCAAGATAAAAGAGAGCGATCCAAAGACTCACTAAAAATTCCATAGAAAATGGAATTACAATTAATGGACTGTAATTGATTCTTATAACAAGGAGTAAGTCTCTTGTTGGAAGCCTATTAATATAACACCTCTTAGCCAAAGCCTTAATCTTAAAAGGAACTTCCACATTCCAAATCAATGCGAGAGCCTTGTCAAAATTGTTATGCGGACCATACGGAATTCGACTTCACACGGTATGGGTGTCAGCGGTATCCACTACCCAGCGGACATAATTATAAACAGCCCCTTCGGCTTCACCATAGACAGTCAAGGATAGCTCAAGGAACTCAGCTGCGACTGTGGACCTGAGCAGGATCGAAGGCTGCAATCCGAAGCATCCCCATTCCCAATCCTCCTCCTTCCATCCATGCGATGGAAACATTCTTCAACTCGAAAAAAGAATAAAGCAAAGGACACCAGTCTTTGAAACTCGATTCCTCCATCCATATAGAGTGCCAAAAGAAAAAAGAAAAACTATGACCTAAACAAAGTCTACAATTATTCACAAATAAATTCTCCAGATAATACTTATCAAGACAAGATAAATCCCATCACCAAGTCAAAATAATACTATGATTCCTTTGAAAATAATCAAAATTAACCACCTTCAAATTAATATCACTGTAACGAGTCTTAAGGACCTTACACCTTTAAGCATCAAACTCTATCAATATCCTCCACCTCCATTTTTGAAGAAGGGCCACATTAAAATCATCGATACACTTAAGACCGAGCCCTCCATTTTTGTCGAATATTTGTTAATATTAAAAATAAATTACTCATTATAAATATTTTAAGATATATTAAGAACCATGACAAAGTTAAATAACTAAAATAAAAAAATTATCCCTTTTACTTAGAATCTTACACAAAAGAAATCAAGTAAATGAATCTCACAATGGAAATCATATATATTTATATTTTAATATTCTTGTATCTTCACTTTCATTTATCTTCACTTTTGAGTGATCTTATATCTTCATTTTCATATATCTGAACATAAACTAATTCTATAATAATACATAAATATTCATTAAAATATATATTTTAAAATAACTCCATTTACATGAAACCTTAAAGGAGAAAACAACATTAGAATATTTTTTAACTAAAATTAAACCTTATCGATATGTTCATAATAAGAAGGAGATCGTGTAGTCGAGTTGTCATTTGGTATAGGTTTCAATTTCTTCGTAGCATCCTTTGTCTTAACCGGTTGAAACGGCAGTTTCATGTCGGTTGTTTTCGGGATATCCAATCTTCCGCAATTGTTCTTTGATGTGGAGCTTCGTGTTGTCATCGGCCTTCAAAAACCTCTCTTGTATCGCTTCCAATTTAGAAGTAATAGAGATATTTAATTTTTCTCCTTCAACGCAACCATCATCATCAAAACTAAGTCATTTTCTATGAGGGATAACTTCGTCCATTCTTATTGGCTCACCTAGTCTCACTTTTTTAGCAATAACACATGCACACGGAAGACCGTATGTTCTAGTAATAGTGAAACCACACTTTACATTATCGGAACCGACAGGCTCACCTCGTTTGGCCTCGTGAAAAATAAAGTTTAACCCGGCCCGAAACACGTTTTCGATCAATTGAGAATAAAGAATGTTTTCCCTAAATCGATGTTCCGACACTGTAATGCTCAAACCAAATGTGGTTTGTATCTCATTATGTTGGTTTTTGATCATGAGATTTACAATGTCTCAATCTCAACACAAGTCACGCTTGCTATTAGCCAACCAATTTTTCAAACTAACATGTGCCAATTCAACTCTAATGGTGGTTGTTTTCCCAAGGTGTCGGACATTATTAGTCCACACACACACAAACTTCTCATTCACCTTATTAAGAATGGTGCTTTCAACATATTTCAATAAATCAGGATACTTTTCACACACTTTACGAAATTAAAAGACGAAATCGGCATATAACTCTTTTGTCGAAGAATTTGCAATACGAGTCCATGCATTCATTATTTGTTCAACAATCACATCGGGCTTCACCAATTTTCCACCTTCCGTCTCTACTTGTTTCGTCCCCACCGCAGATTTAACCTTATTTCTCACATTACATGTTATGTGATATCAACAAAGTAATGCATAGAAGAAGGAAATACCTTTTCCACAACATTAATCAAAGTGGTATCGCGGTCTGTAACAATCGCCTTGGGCATCTCAACTTGTTCCTTCAAAAGTGACCTACACACCTCTAATGGCCACCTAAAATTATCCTCTTTTTCTCACTCTAAAAAAGCAAAACCAACGACATATGTCTTCTTGGTGGATGTAACACCTACCATCTCAAATAATGGAATTTGATACTTATTGGTCTTGTAGGAAGAATCAAGAAGGAGCACTTTCGGGAAAGTGTTGAACAACTTTATCAAATTCCGATGAGTCCAAAAATATCTCGGATCCTAACCTCATCATCGCAAGTTCTGTACCGCAACACGTATTTGTTACCATGCTACATATTCAACAGTTGTTTCATCTCATTTCTATCTCTCCTAATTGCCTTATTATAGTGGTAATGGATGTTATATAGTTGCCTTATATTTGATATGTTTTCGGGTTCCTTCTGTTTCAATGTGGCAAGTATATTTTTCGGTTGGACGAGATTCAATGACATGTCATTAATACATGTCTTCTCTTCCGGTTTGAGCCAACATACACTAGGATGTCCTTGTAATTTTTTGCACATGTCATGGTTATGCAAACCACAAATAAAACAAAATCTCCACTTCTTGCTAGCCACCATGTAACCACAGATTTTAAATGGACACTCGCATTTTCTAGTACCCGTGTCTTCTCTTTTAAACTTCCTTAGAGGAGGATGGTATTTTCCGCTTCTTTCGCACAACATTGTTACGAAAGCGTTTCTTCCTTACGTATCATTATCCGATCTTCCTATTACCGCACCAAAACCAAGGTTAGTTACATTCCTACGAATCAATATGAGTATGTTTTCCCGATCATCAAACTCTTTCTTGTTATTAAAGTCACCACCGACATCAACTGCCTTTACAATAACCCATTCAACCTTCGGTGATACATTAACTGAAGGAACTAATTCTTTTGAGATATTATGGGGGTGCACCATACCTATTCGTAACCAATAACAAAAATACCCCAAAATTACAAGACTGTTGTAAAAAAACAACACAGACACCTTACGCAAATGCACCTCCGGAACATGTTCATCTTCAACACGTTTTGTAGATGTACCTACGGAAGCAACATAACTTTTTTTGCAAATAATTGATGCATAATGTGGGAAATGTAATAGATAAATATGATTTACAAGATGTAATGTGGGCAATGTAATAGATAAATAATTGTGGCATTGAATGAAATTTTTTACGCTAAAGGGGAAATTATGATTTACAAGATGCATGCAATTCAAAAAATACATAGGATCGTCTAAGTTGATTTTGAAGAATAATTTAATTTTTTTAATGATTATCTCAAAAATATATTTAAATGAATGCATGTTCAATGAGGGGTTAGTGAAACAAGCAATCACATATAATATAACAAACTCACTAACAACATTTATTAACAAAAACATCAATTAATTAACAAAGATTGGCAGAACTTAAAAACTAACCATTTCTCGAAGCTTTAAGTGATCTATAAAGAACCAAAACAACTTGCTAGCTGATGAAAAAGCATTTCTTAACAAAAAAAAACAAAACAACATCAATAACAACAAGAACATTAACAACATTTATCAATAACATACTTACTTTTAATTGAAAAAATAATTGTCTAACAATGAAGTTGAAGTCAATCTACTTGTGTCACTATGAAAAAAAATACAAGGAGGATGAACAACTTCATCCTCCTTATATATTTTTCTCATTAAATGTAAACCACAAACCACCATGTGAATCACAACCATACTTTATGAATTTGAATCCTACAAACACCATGAAAAAACAATATGTTAACATAAACAGGTATTTGTAATCAAATAAAATTTATCAACATGCATACAAATAACATCAAAATAACAACTACATACATGAAGAAAAGAGAATTTGAAAAAAATATTTGTCAACAACAACAACAAGCAACAAAAAAACATGTAAAACCGAAGTAAATAATATGAAAATAATGTTAACAAACATTTATATACATTTATCAACAACGTCATACAACAACATACAACAATAAAAAACTATAAACTATCTAACAAGAAGAAAATCATGTGAAACATAACAACAATATACACGAAAATGAGAGAATAAGGAAGAAGAAAAAGAAGAAGAATACATTTATGTATGAAAAAGAAGAATGACGGCTATACTGTAGAATAGGAAAGCTAATGACGAAGAAGAGAAAAAAATGGGTGCTAGGATTTTGCTGTGAAAAATACGTTGATATTAATTCGCTTATATATGGGTAAAAAAATTCACAAAGGCTATCATTACGAACCCTAGTGATAGGTATATATTTGTGTGTGTGTGTGTGTCACAATGATTGTATAAAACAACCGTAGTGATCTCCCTTTTATTTTTTATTTAAAAATAAAAAAGGTGTTCCTTAACATTAAAAGAATAAAATATTTGAGGACGATGAGGTTCAAACCTATGAAAGCTTAATTGTATCACCAAGATGAGTCAATCAACCGTTATTATATTCTAACAATTTTTAACTAAACAAAATGTTAGCGCCTGAGTTTAGAGGTGTCACCATGGTGTGTAACACCCCTTTTCTAACCCCAAATATATCATACAATCACACAGAGTAATCATGCATAAGGAAAAGGGAGTCACATGTTATTTTCATCACAATGAAAACTTGAAGCAAAACATCCAACATTCTTAATATGCAAAGATCATATTTGTAACACAATGTAAATCTCATGCTTTCATACATTATGCATAAACGCCTGCGGAAGACAATAGAATTGCTATTAAAATTTCAATGAATATATCCCATACTATATTCATCTACCAATATCGAATTAACATTTAAATCCACAATCTTGGCCACATAGCCTCAAACAACATATCCGGAATCTCGAACAAATACATCCGAATATCCAACAAAACATAGGAAATAGCAATATCCAAACATAAGCATAAGTCTAAATAAAATCCCCCCAAGTGTTACATGATCAGAGCATATGACTCGCTACCTAATCCAATAACAAACTCAGGAGCTCCTCGGCTAAATCCTCGGACAAGCTACTACTCGTCGGAACCTGCACGTTATCAACGAAGGATAACATTCAAACAGAAGGGTGAGAATTCAAATTCTAAATAGAAAATATATTAATGGGAAATGCAACATAAGTAAGCATACATTTCGATAATTCATCACTCTTCACAAAACATGTATTTATCTCCAATATAAAGTTAACATGTTCAACTCAATTAATCATCACAATTAGTTCACAACCTCATATATTGCCAATTTACATATATACACATATATCACTCATACATATATATTTCACATTTCGCATCAAATATGTATTAATCACATATATCTCATTCTCATCACATTCTCTAATTCATATAAAATGATTCATCATTCCAAATACATGCATATCAATCAAATTCGCATCCACACATTCATACCACATAATCACACATAACAACATTTCACACCAACACGTGCGACTCAAGTGTGACTCTATGCGATATGCATGTGGATCCCTCCGTTATCATTTCCGGTCATGTCGATTGTCATTCTCTCTAGACTAGATAACCACCTCAAAGCCCCATACTCGTTAAGCTTTCAAACCCCGTACTCGTTAGGTTTGGGACAAGTAAATAACCTTCGCGAGATTACCCAACATTGCCACTTTCAAAGACTCATGCTTGTGTACGTGTGCAACAAAACAAGACTCATGCATTTAAGACGATCTCTCTATCTCTTAAACTACACAATCACATCTTTCCAACCTTGCACAATATTACACAACATGCAATTCAATCCAATCTCAACACAATTATCATTTAGCATTCCATTACATAATACATTCAATTACACCTCACACATGTTATTTAATCAATTAATAACACATATCGAACATATAGAAGTAATAGGTATGCAAGCCAAGTCTTAAACAAACAAGAAAATATTTTTGAATATAGTTCGCGCCGCCAACCCTTGGTCGCGCCGCGAAGTAACAGACAGAAACAAGGTATCTCAAAAATGCATTCAGTTCGCGCCGCATCCACATGTGCGCGCCGCGAAGTACAAGGCAGAACCAAATCATTTCAGAATTCATTTAGTTCGCGCCGCCACCTCTCGTTCGCGTCGCGAACACAGCGAAAAATGAGTTTTCTGTGTAAACTCAGCACAGTTCCCTCTTTTTCATTTCATTACTCAATTCACGGTTCAGTTCATTATTTGCACACAAATTTCACATACATAATATACACATAACCCATATGTATCCATAGATTCATCAAAGTTTCATTAATCATGCAATTCCATGAATTTCACCCAAATCCCAAAGTTAGGTTTTTACATTCTTTTCATCCAACATGTTATAAATCAAAACCCACCCATAGAATCAAGTAAAGAATCATGAATTACATGTTATTTCTACCCATTCCAAGCATAAACAACATCAAACAACACAAATCTCATGGATTATGAAAATACCCAAAGTGAAATCCCATGTTTTAACACATACAACATTACCCAATCATAGATTCTACAAGAATTTGTATTCAAACCCTTACCTCTTGAATTTCTCCTTCTAACTTCAAAAATCTACAATCCTCTCCTCTTCTCTCTTCTACTCTTTTGCCTCTTTTCTCTTCTCTACTTTTCTTTCTATCTTTCTATCTAATTTAGGTTAACTCATAAAATTCTCTCCTAACTCTCATTATCTCATTGGGCTTAACCCACCTAATACTCTTTCTCACTCAACTAAGCCCATTTAACTAATTTCAAATAAAATTCTACCATTTATTAATTAGCTAAATAACATATTGTCACCCAATTAAATAATTATCGCGCAAACAATAATTAAATAAAACACATAAACAATTATCAATTATCAAATAATCCTAATTAATTAAATCTAATAAAAATAGGATGTTACATGGTGTTTGGAAGAACCGTGGTGACTTAGGCGTTGTTGTTTTTGCGTTTTGTAGTAGTGCTATGATTGGTAATTGAATAAGAAGTGCATGCTCACCAAATAGTCCAAGATTATCTTACACCCAATAAATTTAAGAACAATAGCAATGGACGGCTAACAAGAACAAAATATGTATATCAATTATAGATAGGGATGAATCCTAAATTTATAATTGATTTTGATCAAAAAATCAACCTTTTGAATTGATGGATCCTAAATTTAGTTTGACATTTAATTTAAGAACATCTCCCTTCTATTCAAATCAGTGTCGTCAAATTGCGGCCATAGCGGCGCAATGGTGAATTGTGGTTGCGGATTTTCAACATAGCGCCATGGGAAACATTGTGAATTTTGAATTACAGCGCCATGGCAGCCATCATGTGTTTAACATGCATGATGGTATTGCGGAAATTACATTTTTTTAATTTTAAAATTCTTGTATCTCTAGACTTTTCTTCTCCATTTTTCTCCATCTGTGACTTTTATCTTCTTACACAACTATCACGTACTCTTCTTCTTCTTCATGCCCTGTTTTGACCCTAGATGTTTTTTTGGGTATAAATTATCATCTGTTTTGACCCTTCTTCATGCTTTGTTATGGCGGATTTCTTACTTGTCCTAATTTTCCGCAATCCACCATAAACAACACTGGACGAATAAAGTAGAACGGTTTGAAAGCTCCAAGCTTGCTGAGCCTAAAATTTGAGTAAAGTGCATTGGATTAAGTAAAGTCAATTCTATTTACAATCATAAGGATGAAATTTGAACATGACAAAAACCAGGGCCGGCCCTAGGGGTAGGCCACCAAGGCTACCGCCTAGGGCCTCATTTTTCTATATTTATTTGGTTCTAATTAAATGATTTTTTTTTCAAAATAACTTTTTAATTTAGTTTCTATGCTAATTATATAATAACATTTATTAAGAATGTATAATAATCATAATCATTTACAAATATGTATTGTATAGTTGGTTGATTTAAAAATCAAAGTCGTCTTAAATTTTCGGAAGTCCTATATAGGTTTATGATAGTTCAATTACGAATAATAAATAGATTGTTATTTTATTATTATTTAACCAAAATCAAAACATTTAGATTTTTTTAGTCATGACTTAACCTTAAGAAATGGTGGGCTCTATGTGGTAGTCCACCTTCCATTTTAAACTATCTTACGTATTTGAAATTTAATTTTTTTCAAACAACTTTGATATTGTTTTCGTTAAGATTCAATATTTTTATCAGTACCTTCATGTTTTCGTTAAGATTCAATATTTTGATCAATAACTTCATGTTTTCGTTAATATTCAATATTTTCATCTGTAACTTCGTGTTTCCGTTATTATTCAATATTTTGATCTGTAATTTATTGTTCCTGACAATAATAATATTTTGATCAGTAGCTTCATGTTCCTGTTAATATTAAATATTTTTATCAGTAACTTCATGCTCCCGTTAATATTCAATATTTTAATTAGTAATTTCATGTTTCCGCTAATTTTAATATTTTGATTAGTAACTTCATGTTCCTGTTAATATTCAATCTTTTTATCAGTAACTTCATATTCCATTATTAGTAAATTCATGTTTACGTTATTATTCAATATTTTGATCAGTAACTTCATGTACCCGTTAATATTAATATTTTGATCAGTAACTTCATGTTCCTGTTAATATTCAATATTTTTATCAGTAACTTCATGTTTCCGTTAATATTCAACATTTTGATTAGTAACTTCATGTTTCCGCTAATATTAATATTTTAATCAGTAACTTCATGTTCCTGTTAATATTCAATATTTTTATCAGTAACTTCATGTTCCCTTTATTAGTAAATTCATGTTTCCGCTATTATTCGATCTTTTGATCAGTTACTTCATGTTCTCGTTAATATTTAATATTTTGATCAGTAATTTAATATTCTCTTTAATATTCAATATTTTGATCACTAACTTCATATTCTCGTTAATATTAATTGATTAAAATCAATTTACAAATCAAATATATTATTACATATATAAAAATATTTGAATCAATCGTATAATTGTTTTAGATGGTTTACTTTGTATATGAAATAAAATAGGATAGTTAACTAAAAATTATTTGAATAAGTAAATATTAAGATATGAAGGAAGATTGATAAGCACATTTGTTTCCAAATATTTTTATACTGAATCATGGGGAGTGAAGATATCAAAGACATATTTTTAAATGAAGACATATTTTTTAAATAAAAATAAAAGTGTATCAATTTTTAAATATTTAAAAGAAAGACTAAATGCCAATTGCAATTTGAAGTCTGATTGACCACTGCATATATCCATTATGATATTGTATCCTGCAATGTTGGCTGATGCTATTAACACTAATATAATAGTTAAATCCTACATTCTGCTGCAAATCATGGAAACGACTATAAGATGAATGATATAACCTTCTTTTGGAATAAATCACTGTGTGTCTGCTTCCCAAGACCGAAATAGGTAGCAAGAGTCTGCAGTGAAAAAAAAGTCTAATTGTGATTTAAAATTTACAAAAGCCATCACAACCTAAATGAACTAAATCAATTCCTTCATGTTACCTTCATCTTATGTGACGATTAAATTAACAAAGTAGATCGAACAATTTTCAGCACGAAAACATACATGAAAACGAAGAAAATTAGGATCCTTCACAACTATCTTCGACTGCTTAGTTCCAGCCCCAGCGTGCTTGCGCTTCAACCTACCAAACAAAAACGAACACGAGATCAGAAACATTAGATCGGAAAAACAAAATCGGGAGAAGAAACTCACATGTTATCAACATGTTTCACGGTAGATGAATATCGAATTGAAGGGAAAAAAGAAACCCTAAATGGAGAAGAAAAGTGAAACGAAAACCATAAATGGATCGTGGAGTAGTGAGAGAGGTGGTTTATGAAGATGGAGGTGGAACGATTTCAATTTTGTAACCGACGTTGGTAGTGGAAGGGTTGTGCCTTATCCACCCATGATGAAAGAAGGAAACCAAAAGAACGAATTTGAAAGCGAAAAAAATAGAAAATTAGGGAAAGAGAGAAGCTGATGTGGAAAATTCAAAAAAAACTTGCTGATGTCGAAGCATGAGGATTAGGAAAAATCATTCCTTTTCATATATGATAGATTAAAACTTTTGATTTGTAAATTATTGGGTACTTATGAATTTTTCTTGACTTACCATCAGTAGTCGGGATGTTTAGGATTTATTGGTCAAACTCAGGTTTTAAATTATGGTTGTGACTGTGGTTATGCAAAATAAATTAACGTACAGGAGAAATTATAGAAAACTAATGGAAAGAAAAGGAGAAAAATGATCCTTATATTTTATCCACTTATTCCTTGCATGTTTTGCTATAAAATCCATTCTCATGTTTCATTTCAAATCATCACTTTCATATCAACACTTTTATAACAACAACATAGCAAATTTCTTTTGAGTGTAGAAAACCAAAACCACCTTTTGTTGGTGATTTTTTAATAATTATTTTTTTCTTGTTCTATTGTTATTATTATATCTTGGAAAAAGAACGATCTTGGCAGCGGTGCGTTTTTTTTAAAAAAAAAGATATATTATGGAAAGAACCAAAATATCTCGAACTTAATTAGAAAAGGGCGAGACAAAACTCGAACAGAAGAAATATTATGCTCAAAATATAACCTAAGATAAATAAAATAAAAGGGATTTTCTAAATTCATAAAAATTATAGTTGGTACCGATAATTTTTCCTATGAACAACGCCAAACAAACGCTTTAATATCGATGATATTTAAAGAATCATTCCAAAAGATGATACCGTTCCTAACCATCCAAATAATATCTTCCCTACCGAATTTCACCTTGTTGAATTTACAAAAAAAAATCCATCTCAAAAAATTACTCACGATGCAATCCGACTCATAATCAATAAAATCAATCCTCAAATTCTTCCTCCTAACCAAAAGGAACATGGTAACCTGTGCTCCTCTGATAACTGTAGTCATAAAACAAATAATATCATAAGATAGATTTCATTAATTATTAGAATGTCAAAAACATAAAAAGGGTATGTTAATCACTTACATATAAGAAAGTGAAAAAAGAATCTCATCCAACAGAACATCATAATGTGTTGGCCTACATGCAAAAGCTTAAAAGAGTAAGTGTTTTGTTTTTTGAAATGTGCAGAGACAACTTAACATAAATATATTCAATAAGTAATATAAATTGTAGTAATAGACAAAATTAGTAGGAATGATATAGTCGGAGGAATCCTTACTGACACTTCAAAGAATAATTTTTCTATTAAAAATAATCTTCTATACATCTTATGGTGTAAAAGACAAAAAAAAATAAACCTGAGCTTTATCTTAATAAAAGTGTGAGCAATAACATGATTTGAAGAAAAAAAAACTGAAGGGAATGACATGAGCTGGAGCAATCAAATATGATATTAACTTTGTTAGCTTACCTTAAGTTTTTTAATCAAGGAAATCATAGTTGTTGAATAAGAAAAACACCAATAATAAATATCATCATCGACTACAACACCGCAGATTTTCAATGGTTAATATCTAGATATCAAGGTCATTGAAACTATTGGAATGGAAAAGTGGGTTCATAGACACACTCATATATATAACTTATTTTTAATTAGTTGTCAATTTGTTACACACTACTCACTATTTTTTGTAACAGCTGATTTAGTAAAAGCAAAAAAACACTAAAATTCTAACTTACTCCGCAAATTAGTGCGAATACTAATAAGTGGAATGAGATATATATTAATATATAAAACATTTTTAAATAAAATAAAATAAAATAAAGTAAAAGAGTAAATTTCTCCATATAAGTAGGGGGTATTATTGAGTTGAATGATACCTCATTAATCTATATACATGACAGCAAATATAACTGACAAATAGCAACTGGAGTTCATTTGACAATTTTTATTATCTTCTCACCCTTATATATTATATCTCATTAAATAATTAATAATTTTAAGTATATAAATTTATCATTTTAATTTTGCGTCAAACAAACTCTGTAAAAAATCATGAAAAGTCCATCATAGCATAAACAACATTTATTAATAATGAAAGATCTTTTGGTTTCTTGAGGTATGTCTTTTCCTTTGGAAGATTTAATGTGTATTTTTTGTGGTCGATGTGAAGAATCAATGGATCACTTCTTTTTTGGTTGTTTGGTGGTTGGAAATATTTGGAGAGAAATAGCGTTTTGGGTGGGTAAAGGGGCTTTTTTAGAAGAGGGATGTTTATCAAATTTTTGGGATTGGCATCGTTTCTTTGATAGTCAAAAGGTTTTGGATAGAAAGTTGGATTTAGTTTGGCTAGCTTCAACATGGAGTCTTTGGTTGGTTAGAAACGGTGTGTGCTTCCGCAAGGAGGCGTGGAGTGTGAATAACATTGTTTGGATATTAAGACTTTAGTTTGGAGATGGTCTTTTTGTAGAAAAATTATCCAGCCCAATTACTCTTTTTACGAGTTTTGTAAGGATCCGATGTATTTTCTCTCGTAATGTAATTGGTTGGTAATTTTTCTTTTTGGGGCGCATCGTCGCTTTTGTATACGGGTTGGAGAACCCCTAGTTCTCTTATTAATGAATTATTGCTTTCTAAAAAAAATAATGAAATGTGATATATTCCATTCAAAAAATTAAAAACTCTAAAAATATTATTTTATTTATTTTTTAATGGATAACAAAATAAAAACTAAAAATAATAAAGAAATTTCTTATGTATAATAATTAAAAAGCCGTGATATACTCTTAAATTGAGATATATGTAACTAATATATTTTTTTTAAATTGGGACATGTAGTAATAATATATTTTAGAATGCATTTATTAGTAACAAATATACATCAGTTTATATGTTGGCTCAATAATTATTATTGATTTACACTGACAAGTTTTTTTATTAATTATTTAATTTTCCTATACTTACATACAATTATTAAAAATATTTTTTTCTTACAAAACACTAAAAGAAGGAAAGATTAAGAACTATGAGGTATAAAAAAATTACATCGGTTCTTGAAATGTTTGAGTGAATTAAGTGTTTTGATGAATTGAAAAATGGAAAAAAAAATTAATGGCAATGCTTGAGTGTTTTGATGCATGATAGTTTTAATCTTTAGATATAAATGGATGAAAGTTTTTATGAGCATCTAAAGTTTATACATAATGAGTTTTAATTAATTGTGTGTATGCAGGTTGCATATATGTGTGGAGCTAATACAGGTTTTGTAATGAATGTCATGATTGATGTCATGACATCTATGTGTGACAGCAGGAGCTGTTAGTTTTTATTATTTGTGTTTCCTAATTGTTATACCCCAAAATTTGCCCGCATCTTTTTTCAAAAAATAAGGCAACAAACTTCTGTCTAAAAATTGAGAGTTTTATATAATATTGGATTTTATTTCATAAATATCCTGATTTTATGAATATTCAGTTTTTAGAATGTTTTTTGTACGGTATTTTGGTTCGCTGTTGAATTTATTCTTACACAAACGCCAAATACTGTTTATCACTTCATACACTGTTTATTTGAGATTTATTTTCAGATAAATGATACTGACACAGTTGGTACAGAATTGGATTTTGCAGGCACAGAGTCTGGGGTTTCAGATCATACTAGTAACAATTAAGTTATTATTGGTTTTTGTTTCCCACTAATTTTTTTTATACTATATTCTTTTTCCAAATCTCTTTCTTTCTTTTCAAAATCTCTTTCTTTCTTTTCAAATCTCTTTCTTTCAAATCAAATCCTAACTTTATTCTATACATCTTTCTTTTCAAACCCTACTATCATTCAAACTTTCCTTTTACGGTACCACTCCATTCCCCAACGTCTCTATCTCCCTCTTTTTACTCTATAGATACCCCTCATTTTTTCCATAAATTCTCACATCAAATTTCACTCATCTCCCAAATTTCTATCATACTATCTCCTAATCATTTCCTTTTCTTCCCCGGCAAAAAATGGCAAAGTGGGTGGATACGTTTCTTCTTGTGGTCATCACTGTTTTTTGTGGTGATCATGTCCTTTTTCTGTCTGCATAGTCCTGAAAAATGCGGACCCGGGATGTTTACACTCCCGTACATCTATATACTGTTGTTTATAGCATGGATCTTCAATCGTCATACTTAAAGTTTGTCGTATCTGTCGCTTTCAAATAATGTACCGTTCATTATATTTGTCGTACTGTTCGTTATATTTTTTTTGTTATGTAATATTTGTACTGTCAGTATTGAATATTGTATTGTCTGTTGTACCGTCGTTAATTATTGAGATAATATTATGCGTGTTTATTGCTAGTTAAATATTTATTTTTCTGTGCATTAAATTCTACTCAAGATTATTATCAGTAATTTCGTTCGCGTACAGTATATATTTTTATTTATTATGTTTTTGTTTTTCTAACAAACCATGTAAATAATTTTTCACCATTAACACAACAAAAACAAAAAGAAAAAATTAACTTTAACTGTTGGGTTTTTACTTTAACTGTTACGTTAATACCCGGACAGCCAGTTACCAGTCAAACCCGCTTACAGCACAATTCTCCGTGTTTGTACCATCAGTCAAATCAATCATTCACATTTCAAATTTCCAAAATTTTTGTTTTAGAATTCTTCTGATAATCACATGATCAGCAGAGACTCAACACTGCACAAAAATCAGGTACGCCTAACTGTCTCCTAAACAAACAGTCCCTAACTAGGGTTTTTGTTTTTTCAGGAGAACGAGTTTTTGAGACCTTAAATGGATTTCATGGATCTCCATATGTCTCAAAGTACCACCAGACAAATTTTCAAACTTCGTTTCGCTCGGACGCACAGTCAACAGCTCAAACAGTCAACAGACGACCAGTTTGACCGAAAAGTCAACAGACAGTCAAAAATGAAAATTTTTGTCAACATCCATATTTTGTCAAAATATTCATCATTTGATCAATGGTTGATCATAATTCATCAAGAAAAGTTCAGAAATCGACAAAACTCCAAGTTTCACAATTAGGGTTTTCTCCTAAAAAGTCAACTGAACTTTGACCGGCCGTAACTCTCTCCTCGTTCATCCGAAAAATTCCAACCAAAGCTCATTTTGAAGGAAATTGAATTATCTTTCAAATGAAATTGGTCCCATGGTCATTGGGTTTACCATTTGGGAGATATGAGCCAAGACATTACAGGTCATTGTCAAGGTCAATAAAAAGCAGTTTTTTGTCAAAGCCCATAACATCAAGATAACTTCTACAAATGCGAAAAAGCTTTCAAAGTAGCTTGTAGAGGACATCTTGAGGATTCTAAAACGTACAAGAACTCCTTCATATGATCAAAATTGAGGGAGTTATGCCTTGTTGAAGTTGGTCATTTTTTGGGAAAACACATGAAACCAACATTGATCAAATTTGTTTTTTTCCAAAAGGGCCCAAGCATTTGTGATCCAAACATGTTCCTAAGGATGTTTAAGGCCATCCACGACCAATCTTAGGCCCATGACATTTTTATTTCTTTTTTGATTTAATTTTACTTCATTTAAAGTTAAATTAAAAAAGAAATTATCCAAGATAATTATCCAATGCTTTGTCTCTAGCATGAGTCACCAAGATTGATTCAAATTATGGGGCAGAGAGGTACAAAATACCTATGGCAAGAGGGGTGAAGAAAATTGAAGCCATGGCCAAGATTTTCAAAGCTTTTATTCATAAAAAATTCAAAGTTTCAAAACACTCAAGTAAGCAAGAAAAGGCTTGGTTGCTTAAGTTCTCGGCACTCAAATCCTTGCCTATAAATACATGAGCTTGCCAACATCAAAGGGACACGGGAGATAGCCCAGAAAACACCTTCAAAGTTTCAAAAATATTCAAGAAAACTTTAAAATTCGAAATCAATTTTCCAGGCTATTTCAATCCAAACTAACCACCCAGAGCATCTTCTGAGCATCCTAGGGTTTGATTCCATCAATCACACGAAGCCAGAGGACCCTAAATCGAGCTACCCATCACTCACCATTTTGGTAAAATTTTGTGGACTCATAACTCTTCATACATGCATTGTTAACATATCTCTTGTTTCCAGATGTTCTTAGGGTCAGGTTTAGAGAAGCTCTAACGTGGCACATGGAGGTTTAAGTCCCTGAAACCATGGATGCCATTTTTCAATCGTGTTTTGAGTTTCTCTTCGAAACCCTAGATACGAACACTTTCAGGCCCTGAAAATAGCATCATTGAATTCACAAGCTTCGATTTAGTGGGGTAGGGTCTTGTTTGCGTTTCGAAACTAACTATTTTGCAGGTTTGAAGATTTGGTTGGCCGGAGAAAACGACCGGAAAACAGTCTCCGGCATCGCTAACTCGTTGACCTCAGGCGAGTGCTTCGTGCCAATTTCCAGCGTTCTGATTGGTTGGATTAGTTTCTCCTGGCCCCACGTTTGACTGAAACAAAAATAATTCGTGGTGGGCTGGGCTTGGTTGGTTTGCTAATGGCACGCCCCTGCCTTTTGGCCCATCACGTGATTACAACTGATTTCCTTTATATTTCCCAGTTTACTAATACACCCCCCCCCCCCCCCCCGCGTATTTAATTAAAATTAACTAATATTTTGCATTTAATTTAAAATCAACCAATCACAAAACCCAAAAAAAAATATTTTCTTTTTACCATTAATTTGATAAAATGGCGATTCAATTTTTGACATAAAAATATTTTATTTTTCCTTATAATTAAAATATTTTGTTTAATTAATTAGATATATATTCATATATTTCCCTTTTAATTATTTCTAACTTATCAAAAAAATCAGAAAAAATATTTTCTTTTTATTAAATTAAGTTTATATATTGTAATCTAATTTTGTACATAATTAGAATATTTTTCTCTTTAAGTTTAATTTATGTGTATAATTATTTGTATAATTATGTGTTAATTAACTTAATAATCTCAAAAACAATTTCAAAAAATCACAAAAAAAAAATAATTTTTAGGTTTAAATTTTATTTCTAAATTTTTGACCTTTTAATTAAATTAACTATGCCTTAATTTTAATTAAATCAATCCATCCAAAAATCCAAAAATATTTTTCCTTTATCTTATTGCCATTTAAATTCATAGATAAGTGTATAGGTTGTCAAATTCATGTAAATAGCATAGTTTACATTTCTCGCACAATCGATGTAATAGCGTAGATTTACTTTCCGCACTTTACATTCCGCACTTTAATTCCTGTACATATAAAATTGCGTGTATGGCAAGAATAAAAACAGAAGCGCTAGATCACTAAACTCAAAGACAAAAATATCTGAATCAAACACAATCACACTTGCACCTCTTAGGGTAATCCCTGTTACTCTTTTCAAATCAATCATACTGTTTTAAATGCAATTCAAAATTCCTGTTTGCATCCAGTTAGGGAAAATTTTCTAAAAGAAATAGGAAAGGACCTTACGAACTTAGGGTAGATCTCCTAATTGCTTGCTCAAACAAAACAAAACAACAAATGTTTCACACATCACTATTTTTCCAAAACAAACTTTCAAAAGACTATACTTTGTATATATCCAAACAAGGATTATTACAAAGTTAAAAATCTTTTTTCAAACCATCAAAACATCTTTCAAAGATAAACACTTTGTATATATCCGCACAAGGATCATTACAAAGTTAATTCTTTTGCAAAATGTTTAAAACCACATACAAGCATTTCAAGCAAATCAAACGATTCAAACAAGTGAGCTAAGCAATTAAGAGCCCATGGATAACCACGGATACAAATGGTGCTAACACCTTCCATTTGTATAACCTACCCCCCGAACCCAAAATCTCTTTAAGGTCTTTTTCTGTTTCTTTTATAAACCTTTCCTTAATTGGATAAAATAAAAGTCGGTGGCGACTCTCTGCTTTTCGCAACTCAAAAAATAAAAAGAAGAGTCAGTTCGCATCCCACAAAAAACCGAGGCGACAGAACTGGCGACCCTGCTGGGGATTTCAAAACAAAATGTTTTTAAGAGGGGTTACCTTAGAGTTTAGATCACTTTGATGTTTTCAATTGTTTGTCTTGTTTGCTCTATTTTTCAAAGGTTTGTTTGGGAATTGAATTTACTTGTATGAAAGATTCTAGCCCGAATCTCGAGATACCTTAAGTATGTGGCAATAGACCAAGGAAATTGTACGGCATGTACCGATATGGTTGATCTGGTAGTCACCGTTAGTGCGACACTTTGGTCTGTACTGATATCCCTTGAAAACGATCAAGGAGTATGTTAGGCTTCCGAAATGTCATCAAGCACTAATTTGCCTTAGAACCTTTAGTTGAACTTGACTTGTGACCTATTAAGTGACTGGCTTTGAAATTGATCGAAGCTAGTTATCCTCGAGGAATGTTTTGATCGGCCGTCCGAGTGCCGTATTGAGATGTTGTCTCCAAGGATCATAGAACCCGAATACCATTCTAAGACAGGTTTAAACCAACTCAACTTCAGTGGGGAGGGTATCACCTATGAACCTCGTGCAAGCCTTTAAACCTAAGGCTAGTGTGTGATTTGTTTGTGTTTTCCACATGTTTGACATCATGACATCATAAACATCATAAACACATCATTTTCTCACTAATCATTTCAAGGATCGAAGAGTTTATTTTTGTTCTATTGTTGCAGGTAATGGCTCCCGCTACCAGAAATTATATCCGGATCAACATCTCAACAGTACCATCTAAACTTAAGGAATTAATATCAGAGTTTCCCAGAAATGCTCAATTCACCGAGAGGCATGGCCATCTACTCCATTTGGTTACCTCAAAATTTGAAGAAGACATGATACGGGTCCTGTTCCAATTCTTTGATCCCGAACATCATTACTTTACATTTCCCGATTACCAGTTAGTACCCACATTGGAGGAATTCTCTGAACTGATTGGGTTACCTGTTCGAGGTCAATTACCTTTCACTGGTTTAGAAAAGATTCCGAAGCCTGAAATCATTGCTGCTGCCTTAAGTTTACGGAAGTCAGAGATCGAGTCTAATTGGGAAACAAAGAGTGGAGTTAAGGGTTTGCTTGCTAAGTTATTGATGGGAAAGGCTCGATCACTATTAAAGGACAGGAGTTACCAAGCTTTTGAAGAAGTTGTGGCTCTTTTGATTTATGGGTTGGTTTTATTCCCTAATCCCGACCAATTCATAAGTGTGCACGCTATCAACATTTTCTTAACCCGCAATCCGGTACCTACTTTGCTGGGAGACATTCTACATTCTCTACACACTCGTACCATGAAAAAGCGAGGGACTCTTATGTGTTGTGTACCACTACTGGCTAGATGGTTTACATCACACCTTCCTCGATCGGTGTTGAAAAATGAGCAAAGGATGCAATGGTCTCACAGAATTATATTCTTATCTCATTCAGATATCCGGTGGAACAACTTTTTTCAAGAAGACGTCACTCTCATTGACCATTGTGGGGAGTACCCTAATGTGCCACTCCTTGGAATTAGGGGAGGCATCACCTACAATCTCTCTTTAGCTTTGCGCCAATTTGGATATGCACGAAGAAATGGTCCTCACGACATGATCATCCACGACATTGTGTTCGACTACGAAGATGAGTCCTAAGGATATCGATGAAGGTTTATACATGCTTGGGGTAGTGTCTACAAAGTAGAAAGCAAGTCTTTAGGACAATGGAATTCTATTCCCATGGAGCCTTACCTCAAATGGGTGCGTACTCGTGCTCAGAAGTTCGTCATGCCATATCCCGCTATCCTACCTATAACCATTGAGCCAGAAGTCGAAGGGGAGGAACCTCGAGTTATTTTACATCCGGACATGCCAACTGACCTGGAAGAGCTGCAGAAATCTTGGGTTCAACTAAAAGAAGAAAGGGACACCTTCAAAGCACATTGTCAGGACTATGAGAGGAAAGTGTTGGAGCTCACCAGACAACTCCATGAAGAACAGCAGATCAACACGTTCCTGGGTGCAAAGAGAAAGCGTCCATGGGAGGCTTGAAGAATCTTTTATTTTCTTTTATTTACTTTATCTTGTAAGCCCGAAAGAGGCAAAGAGAAAAAAGAGAAAAGAAAAGAGAAAAAGAAAAGAAAAAAGAAATAAAATGTTTGACTAATAAGCGTTTGCATCTCTTTTGTTTAAACAAATCTAAATTCTAAGAACCTTGAAAACATTGCATATGCATCTCATTCATAAACATTGCATAACAGGTTCACATAACAGGTTTCTCATCTTCTCACCGTTTTGTTATAAGGGATGGATTTCGAATCAAGCATCAAGAATCTCAAAGCACAGAACGCCCAAGTTCAGTTAGCAATTCTGGAGCTAGCAAAGGGGCAAGAGGAACTAAAAGCCCTGATGGCCAAGAAGAAAAAGAAGCCCAATGGATCTGTAGGTTTGAGCCACCTCGTGAGGAAAGTCAGAGTCCCAGCCAGGATGCCCAAAAAGGCGCCAATCCCTGAAGAAGTCGGTGAAGGTGATCAAGAAGACAATCACAGCAACCAGGGTTTTGCCAAACCCTCTCTCTGCTAACGAAGAAGATTATCATTCCGAAGACGAACAGGGTAATAGCAAATACCAGCAGTTGGAAGAACGCATGAAAGCTATGGAGATACAGAAAATACCTGGTTTAGACTTTGACGACCTTGGACTCGTCTCAGATGTTGTTATCCCTCCAAAATTCAAAGTTCCTGTCTTTGCAAAGTATGATGGAGTCTCTTGCCCAAAGCTGCATCTAAGGTCCTATGTGAGAAAGATACAACCTCATACGGCAGATAAAAAATTGTGGATTCATTTCTTTTAGGAAAGTCTGTCGGGTACACAACTCGAGTGGTACTACCAATTGGAAAGTGCAAAAGTTCACACCTAGGAAGATCTGGCTGCTGCTTTCTACAAACAGTATCAATACAACGCTGACCTTGCACCAACCCGTACTCAACTACGGGGCATGACCATGGCACCAAAAGAAAGCTTCAAAGAGTATGCACAAAAATGGAGAGATCTAGCTGGAAGGGTTCAACCTCCCTTATCTGATCGCGAGCTGGTCGACATGTTCATGGGCACTTTAACTGGCCCTTTTTACACTCATTTGCTGGGAAGCTCGTCGTCAGGTTTCACTGACCTGATATTAACTAGAGAGCGTGTCGAAAGCGGCATTGAAAGCGGAAAAATTCAAGTAGGCTCCTCCTCTGGTACTACAAAGAGGCCCATCAGTGGGAGAAATGAAGTCAATACAGTGCACAGTCAGAAAATTCGCAACAAAAGTGAGCATCACCAATCTGTAGGGGCTGTTCTGATCTCTGCGTGTGCACCTCAAAAAGATCAACCGCCGAAGTATACGCGTCGACCAGATGCACCAAGAAGAAACTTCACCAAAATCAACATGCCAATCTCTCAAGCATTGCAACACTTATTAAAGGCAAATTTGATTACATTGAAAGACCCTCCGAAGAATGTCAACACTTCCTCTCCTAGTTATCTCCCCGATGCAACATGTGCATACCATTCCAATTGTCCAGGACATGACGCAGATCACTGTTAGGCCCTGAAAAATAAAATCCAAGACATGATAGATGCTGAGGAAATTGAATTCGATCCTCTAGAGACTCCAAATGTCATCACTGCGCCTATGCCAAAACACGACAAGATCGTTAATGCTATCATGGACACTGTTTATATCCATGATGTGAGAGAACTGTCAACTCCTGTAATACGGTGAACTGACTTTTTTATCGAGATGTGCGGTAAGAAAGAGTCACCACTGAGTTTTATTTTATCCAATTGGAAAGGCAAAAAGAACAGGAAAGACCTTTGAAAGATTCTGAGTTCGGGGGGTAGGTTATACAAAGGGAAGGTGTAAGGCACCCTTTGCATCCGTAGTTATCTACGGGCTCTTAATTGCTTAGCTCACTTTGTTTGTTTGTTTGAAAAGTTTGAAGTGTCGTGTGTGAATAGTAAAAAGATTTCGTCAAGGACTTTAGCTTGTAAATAAGCGTAGCCTTGTTTGAAAGTATTTGAAAAGGAGGTGTGAAAAGTATTTTGAATTTTTGAATTGTGAGCAAGAAATTGAGAACTACCTACCCTAAGTTCGTCTTTCTTGTTCTTTAAGTCTTTCGGGCGAAAGGATCTATCCATACCATGAGAGGGTAGGAAGTCTTTCAATTGGATGTGCGGGTCATCGAGAATAATCGTTCGCCACAAGACTGTCCCTACCATAAAGAGGGTAGGTAGTCTAAGGGAAGGATATAATAGTCTTTTAGGCAACATGTAAAGACTCCTTAGCATTCGAAGGGACGATCATCATTTATCGAGGCAACATCGAGGGACGAGATCATATTTATCGTAGGCAACTCGAAGGGACTATGATCTTTATATCGGGGGACTATGATGATTTTATCGAAGGCAACAGGCTAAGGAGTCCCTACGCTCGAAGGGACTTGACTATTTGATCGAAATCGAAAGCAACAGGCAACAGTAAGAGAAATTACCCTAGAGGTGGGTGTGTGCATCAATCACGTGAGTTAGATTCAGGTATTTATCTTTGTATTAGGTGAGCTATATTCGATTACTTGTTATCACTCCCTATTTTACTAACCACGCAGTTTAATAGTATACAAAAATTTAAAATAGTTTAATGGTCCTACATTATTACAATAAACACCTGCGAATGCGGGAAAATAAAGGCAGGAAAATAAACCTACTTAAACTATTACATCCTGTGAGAAGTTACATAATATGGCAAAAACTTGTGTGGAAACCACAAGAAATAATTAAGTAGATGATAAGCATAATAAAAAAGGCAGATATAGAAAGGCAGAAATAAAAAGGCAAAATCTAAAATAAAGGCAAATAATTTAAAAAGGCATGCGACAATCATAAAGCATGAGGTGAGAAGAGAAATCGCGTTTGGAAAGAAAATTCAATTTGATTACAAAAGGGTAAGCCTAAACCCTTGAAAGTTAATGACTAAAACTTAAGGGTAAAATCCTAGTTGACGGACAACACCTACCAAATATGTGATTTAGGGTTAGGGGCAAAGTGATAAAAATCTAAAATTAATAGTTATTGAACCCTGACCTGAAAATCCTAATTTGATTAACCTAAAATTAACCTAATTTAAATTAATTTCCTAATTATTCAGCTAAATTAATTTAATTTAATTATTAAAACTAAATTAACCTAATTATCTAATTAACACAATTAAAAAAAAGTTTAAAACTAAGGCAAAAAGAAATAATGAAAAAAAGGTTTTTAAAAAAAACAAAAAAAACAAGGAAGGAATTATAAAAAACGTAAAAGAATATTTACTAGAACCTGGTGTGTTATTCAGTGAGGCGAGGGTCTGGTGGTCTATGGTGAATCTGCAAATGGAGGCGTTAGATCCTTTTTTCAGGGAGATCTGATAGCTGAGCAACGAGGGTTCACCATGGGCGTGAATAGGCCAGGCACATTGGATCTATAAACAAAATAACTCATAAAATTATGGTCATCGCCTGGATTCGAACACAGGAGTGGAGTCTCGCTTCACACTTATCTTGGCCAGTCGCGCTGCATCATCTTTGTGTTAGTCATATGGGAGCAATGAATTAAATAAACAAAACCATGATAATAGAGAGAAAGTCAAACGCTCAGCCTGTGTGGGGCCCCACGATTTTAATCAAGAACCAGTCACAATGCACAGGGCCACGCATGCTTTCATACATTCTGAATGGGCCAATCACATGCTAGGGCTTGGACACGTCGATGGTCATCCCTTTGGAAAACCTTGGTCTTTCAGACGAACCACCGTGGGCGGCGGTTTCCGCCTTCTTCCCCGGCGGTACCTGCAAAAAACCAACTCGAAGCAGAAACAAAATCCACCTATCCCAAGTAAAAAACGGCCAGGAGTTCGAATATGGATTCAGAATTTCAAATAAGTCCCTGGTTCATGCAATCCGCAAGCCTTTTGTATCTCGACGGCAACAATGGTAATACACGATTTTCACGTCAAGTTTCGCATGTAATGGTCCAGAACAGTTTTAAACTACCAACATAACTCAAAACCAAGGTTACATGGCATGGAAAATTAATGTATTAAGAGATTTGGAATTAAAAGAATCATACCTTGTTGGTGAGTGCAAGAATTCGTTTTCAGAGGTTCACGACTTTGGAGAACTACCTGATATTGCTCTTAGGAACCCTAGGAGACTGATTATGGTCTTGTTTCGATATGAAAGTAGTTGTATGAGAGATGTTGGTTTGTCCTAGTTTTATGACAACTCTCACAACTTGGAACCCTTATTCTCTTCCAATTTTTCGTCCCCTTGGCTGCTGATAATGTGAGTATATATAGAGGAAAATATTAGGGTTAATGACTTATGGGAAAATCAAATTATTTGGTGATGTGGAAATTTGAAAGAGATTTTGAATGAAATCTTTCTTTATTTAGACCAATTCTATTTCAAACACATTCTTCTTTTAATCTTGGCCATTGGAATATATTTGATTTGATTAAATATTAGGAGAATGAATCACAAATTTTATTTCATTTAAAAAGGATTTTATTTGCTTTAATTTCAATTTTAAATGAATAAAATCAAATAAAATCATGGAATAAAACTTATATGACCAATGGGCTCCTTATAGGTTTGAAATTTTGTGGATAGCTTAAGCATTAAGGCCCATTTGAAAAGAAATCCAAAATTGCTTCATATTGGCTTCATGCATTCTCTAGAAATTGCTCAACTTCAACGATGCGTATCTCTCTCATCTTTAACCCTATGAAGGTGTTTAGGACTTTTTAGAAAGATTAAAGAGTTCTTTAAAAGTTCCTTTTTGTTTCATCTCAATTGAGTCTAGCATGTTCATGTTATGGTCTTTGAGAAAAAATGACTTTTTTGCGATCCTTTAGAAGGACCTATAATGTTTTGGCTCATATCTCTCAAATGAAGCATTTTTGGCCTTGGCATGTGAGAGACAAAATTGTAGAGAATTCAATTTTCTTCAAAATGAGCTTTGAATGGGAAATTTTTGATGTTCCATGTAGAAGTTATGGCTGGTCAAAGTTCAGTTGACTTTCTGCTATGAAAACCCTAATTTAGAAACTTTTGGAACTGTTGATTTTTGATCTTTCCTTGGTGAACCATGATCAATCCTTGATCAAATGGTGAATGATACTTCAAAATGAGGATGTTGACAAAAAATCAGAAGTTTTGACTATACTTTGACCACAGTTGACTTTTAGGTCAACCCAGTCGACCGTTGACTTTCTAAGTAATTGAGTGACCAATCTTTGGGATTAAGACCCGAGACTTGTCATGGAGGTAGTGTGAGGTATCATAGACCATATGAGGTGTCTTGGAGCCTTTTGATTCATTGAATTTTCTCAGAACAACAAAACCCTAGTTTCTTGCCTTTGTTTAGAAGAGGGTGTCTTGGAGCTTTGTACTTTGATTTAAATGTGAATAAGAGAAATAGTATGGGCAAATTTTGGGGTATGACAGCTGCCCCTGTTCAATTTTCTTAAACTTGAAGATGTCGAGTGGTTTGTACGCCAGTCGGAATCTGAAGGTGGAAGAGGATTGAACACTAGAATATCCAGGAATTTGCCCTAGCTGATGATGAAGGGACTTTTGTCGGAGATGGGCTTGAAGATGCCATCCAGGTGTATGATGTGAGTGTGAAGTGAATTAATTGTAGTGACTCTATTGTCGTGATTGTTTCTGAATTGAATATCGGGAATAGATATGTGACTCTGTTGTCGTGATTCTATTATCGTGACTAAATTGTCGTGATTCCCTTATCATGACTCAGTTGTCGTTATTCCCTTATCGTGACTCAGTTGTCGTGATTCCATTATCGTGACTCAGTTGTCGTGATTCCCTTATTGTGACTCAGTTGTCGTGATTCCATCATCGTGACTCAGTTGTCGTGATTCCATCATCGTGACTCAGTTGGCGTGACTCCATTATCGTGACTTAGTTGTCGTGATTCCATTATCGTGACTCAATTGTCTTGATTCCATTATCGTGACTCAGTTGTCGTGATTCCATTATCGTGACTCATTTGTCGTGATCTTTTCTGAATTGAGTGTTATGATTAAGTCTGTCTCTTTCTTTGATTGTGCCAGCATCGTTCGCAGTGGCCGAATTATATCTTGGAAAGATGATTGTGTCTACACCGTTCATGATGACTGAATTAAATCCTAGAAAGATGATCGTGTCTACACCGTTCGTGATGATAGAATTAGATCTCTTGTCGTGTTAGCACCATTCGTAGTAACTGAATTAGACTTTAGGGAATAATTGATCGTGTCCACACCGTTCTTGATGATGGAATTAGATCTTCGACCGTGTCAGTACCGTTCGTAGTAACTGAATTAAATCTTTGAAAATGATCGTGTCACCACCGTTCGTGGTAAATGAATTAGATCTTGGAAGATGATCGTGTCAGTACCGTTCGTAATAGCTGAATTAGATCTTTGAGAATGATCGTGTCATCACCGTTCGTGGTGAATGAATTAGATCTTGGAAAGTTGGATATTTCGTTCATTTGTCTGTACCTGTATTCTGCAAAAGGTAAAGTTAGTCTTTATGCAATGTCATGATGCATGTATTTTGTAACGAGTCTCTCAAAATAAATGAGAAACTTCCGTGTTATGTATGAATTCAATATGAGGTAATGTATGCAATGTATGAATATGTTTATGGCATATGATATGTGAATATGATTTATGTTGTCACGATTAAGAAAAAAAATCTCTAAATCCTCGTGAATATGTTTATACCAATGGAATATGAGGTAATGTATGCAATGTATAAATCTCTAAGTTAGATAATAATCCAACACACACTATGAATGATTGTCATCAAGTAAAGAGAAAAATGGAGTTTCATTCAACAATATTATACTTCCATCATTCTGAAATCTTTTTATTATTATTTCCAAAATATAAACACATATATAAACATATGCGGTGATGATGATAGTACTGATAGTAATATATATCATAGCATATAATATATATCTTTAAACTAATTCAATCACTCTATGGTAATTAGAAACCCCTACGGTTAAAATTAAAGGGATCAAATCAAAGAATATGAAAATAAAAAAACTCATGTTCCATTGGTATAATATTGCATAAATTAGAGGGTAGTTTGAACCAAATTATCATCACCAATTTTGATCACATGATATTGCAGCTTGAAGTATTTTCATCACTGAAAACGTTTATGTAAGGATCTGGAGGAGGATAAGGGTATGAAGGGTACATGTAGTCCACAGCTAGTGGTGGCCTTGCATACATCATTGGTTGCTGAAATCTTTAATTTCCAACCATTGCACCACGTTAAAATTGGCAGCCTTCATATCATTCATAAGCTGTGCATGATTCCCATTCATCATCGTGTGAGGACCATTCCTTATAGTTAAAATAATCTCTCCATTTGAAGTTCAACTCAATGACATTCGAATGCTAAAACAATTCCAGTACAAAGAGACCAAAGCAGAGCAAAAATTAAAGCTAACAAAATGAAGAAAAATCAAATCAGTTACAAAATTAAAACATCATTCTGAACCAAACAAATGCAAAAATGTCCAAAATATATCAATTTTCAATTGTAACACCCTAAGAAGACCAGGTTGAAGGTGAATCACATAGAATAATACAAGAATAATAAACAATTTCCAATCATTTGAAGTTCAATTCAATGACATTCGAATGCTAAAACAATTCAAGTACAAAGAGACGAAGCAAAGCAAAAATTAAAGTTCCAAAATGAAGAAAAATCAAATCATCTATAAAACTAGAAAACGATTCTTAACCAAACAAATTCAAAAACTTCCAATGCAAATCAATTTTCATTTGTACCCATATGAGAGGACCAGATTGTAGGTGAATCACATAGTATAATACAAGTGCAAAAAATGATTTCCAATGAGGAAATCATTTGAAGTTCAATACGATTCAATTCAATCCAATCCAATCCAAATGCTAAAACAAAAGTTCAAAAATATTTAAATAAAGCAAAAATCAAATTCATCAAAATGAAAGGAAAAAAACAAATCAATTACAAAACTATAGCATGTTATATCTCAAGGTTAGTATTCTCAAAACGAGTAAGTACCTAACTAAGGAGAAAGTTGGTGTGGGGTCCTAATGGATAAGGCTTCTGCTCCTCCATTACCTACTGGCAGCATTTACATGGAAGAGGTTCATGTTAAGGTTTGGTTTCTTTAATCTCTAAAATCTGAAATAGTTTGTGTTCTTAATAGATAAGGCTTCTGCTATTCAGTGTCTAATTCAGTTCTTTCTATGCTATATAGCTTGGGGAAGAATTGTACTTACTGTTGGCTCCCAACACATTCCATTTGGTGCATCCCCACATGTAAGCCATGCTTTCTGTTTTACGCAGGATGTGTGGACACCTTCACAAAATCTCCACCTACAATCTCACACAAACATCATACTCACGTTCCACTCACAACGACCAACATTTTCTCTGCCTTGTACGTCGTTCCCTCCATTCTCATTCCAGTGTTTCCATTTTTGCTCACATTACTCCGCGGCATAAACCAATTTCCGCTTGTCCCTCCATCTTACCTCCTAGATGCGTGAAACAACCAAAACACTCACTCAGCCAACCTCACATATACCCAACATTCGATCCACCTTCTAAACGCTTCTGCCGCCGTAAACCGAAAGAACAACATACTCCTCACATCCTCCTTCAAACCATTACCCTCCATTCACCATCCCATTTCTGCAACCCACTCCCAGCAACAATATCCAGCACACCCCGCACAGTACGAACCACCCTTCCACTCAGCGTAGTTTCATTTGCAGATTCTCTTGATAGAAAGAAACACTTACTAGACAAAATAAAAACAGAAACAACGCAGAAAGCTAAAAAAAGTACCCGATTCTTGGTGAGACGTCTTCTAATAGCTCTTATCTTCTTAGGATGCAAATCCAAAGGCAAGTATTTCTTCATATAAACCCTCAATGCCGACTTTTGCTTTTGTGAAATCACAGTCAAATTCATACACAATCAATGAAAACCCTAATTTTACAATTTACAACATAAAGCAATAATCTAAGAGAAGAAAGTTTACCAGATACAAATGAACAAAAAGATGACGGTGGTGAGCAGACAAAGGCTGAGTCCGGCGGCGGAGATTGAGTTTTCTTCGTTCTTTCTATTCGAGTGGAAATCAGAGGCGAAAAGTGCATCAATCGGAGGAAGAAATGACTGAGGTAGAAGAACATTGACTGAATCGATGAATCGGAGGAAGAAGAGGACTATCAATGAATCGGAAGAAGAAAAGGACAATGCTAGTGAAAAATTTGTCCGCGAAAACCAAAATTATCCCCCAATTTTTTTTTTATAATAAATTTTATTTTGTATTATATGTTTTATAATTTAATACCGCTCTCCTGCAAACGCTAACACAGGGTAGTCTATTAATAGCGTTTTTTATAAAGCGCTATATTAGTTAAGATTAGTAAAGAAAATTAATAACGTTTTTAAAAAAAGTGCTAACATAGTGAAGAATATTAATAGCGTTTTTAAAAAGTGCTAACAAAGTGAAAAATATTAATAGGGCTTTAAATAAAGTGCTATCTTAATGAAGTTTAATAATAGCGTTTTTTTACGAAGTGCTATCAAAATCACATTCACTATATCCTATAATAGCGCCCGACAATAAAGTGCTATTATAGATGTGTTTGTTTCTTTTTTAATAGCACTTTATTTAAAAGTGCTATTAAATTAGGTGATACAAAATATCAATTTTGGCGTAGTGGATCCATATCATATAAATTCAGTAAAGTGTTGCTGTCAATTGCCTAAAACAATTCTCTCCTTTTATCAAGACTTAGGACCCACTATATATATATATATATATATATATATATATATATATATATATATATATATATATATATATATATATATATATATATATATATATATATATATATATATATATATATATTCGGGACATATCAGACATTATTCGTGACGTATTAGACATTGGATGTGTTTTCAATTAGAAGTATTACTACTACATGAGTTTGAAATATGCATAGCAGCATATTAGATTCGTCAGCATCTGCATTATACACTTTTGGTCACTAAGTAGATTTGTGTTTTCTTTTTTCAGTAATTCAATAGCAAATATGGAACTTTATAATGAATATGAAACTGCTAAATGTTATAAATAGTGATAGTGACAGTGGTACTGGTAGCTTTACATTCTGTTTGGTATAGAGCAAAAAATCCATCATCATTATAAGTATAAAGACAATTCTACCAATCATATCAACTTTTTGACAACTATTGAATCTGATTTTATCTCTAGTTCTTATAGCAAAAATGAGAAGCATCTTTCTTGTATTACGTAAGACAGAATGATGGAATTTTTTGAATAAAAAACGAGTTTGTGAATATACTATTCTATGTACTAGCTGAAAGAATTAACATTCTGCAGAAGTTTACAATTTACTTGAAATTAACATATGATGCAACTTGAACATTACTATGCTGAAGAACTTATTTGATACAACCTGTTATCATGATTGTAATCAAACTTGTTTTTCCTCTTTGACTGCTAATGCATCATCATCACCTTGATGTTCATCATTTTTCTTATAATCTTGACTGCTAATGCTTTGCCATTATATAGAGAGTTAGTAGAAAACTAACAAACAAATTATCTACTAACAAACTCTAACTAACTTAGAGTATAAGACTACAACTAGATAATTGCACTAGAATACTTGAGAAAATAATACTAAAATAACTAACAAAAATTCAAATGAATTAAGGCCTAATAAACATGAGTTGTAATGAACAAATTTTCTAATCAGTTTATCATCACAAGAAAGCATTACTATTAGAAAAACAGCAAACGAAAAAATTTCATGAAGAAATTAATAAAGTGTCATTAGTTTATGAATTAACTACTTAACTGTAAGTTAGTTAAGCGTGTAACTGTCATGTTTCTTTTTTTGTATTGATGCTTCACATTGTAAATTCTGTTAACTGCAATATGATATCATAAGAATTTTTTTGAATTTCTTCTTGCTTCCGCTGTCGTCATCTGCTTCTATAATTTGTGGTTTCCTTGATTCTTTCAATGGCGAATCACGATGATCCTTACTACCTTCGTTCTTCTAAGCAAATGTGAATGATGAATGAATGCTAACAAACTCCATTGATGGAGGAGAACAAAGCTCTATAATTGCAGAGAAGAAACGAGAGAGAAGAAAAGAGAAATTTGGTTTTGCATTCATTGGTTAGTTACAAAGACGTTACAAGGTTTATATACAAGTGTAACTAACTAAGCTAACCATAACTAACTTTCAGTTAGTTATCTTCAGCCAATCAATTCTCCACGTCAGTAATCCCATGCACACGCTTAATCACTCTTCCACGTCAGCTTCATGCACATGCTTTGTCACCCCCCCACAAGCTTGAGGTTGATAGATGTTTATCAAGTCAAGATTGGACAGACAAGAGTGGAACGGTCGTGGACCAAGGACCTTAGTAAAAACATCTGCAGCTTGATCTTGAGAAGAGACAGGCAACAAGCCATCACTCCAGCTTGCAACTTCTCACGAACTAAATGGCAGTCAATAGCAAGATGTTTAGTACGCTCATGAAAGACAGGGTTTGCAGATATGTGTAGGGCACTTTGACTGTCGCAGCAAAGCACTGACAATCGAGATGGATGTTGATGCAAATCATGCAACAAGAAGCATAGCCACTGAAGCTCACGAGTAGCAGATGCGAGGGCACGATATTCTGCCTCAGCAGATGAACAGCTAACCGTGAGCTGCTTCTTAGCCTTCCAAGACACAAGTGATTGCCCAATGAAGAAGCAATATCCAGATATGGAACGACGCGTGTCAACACATCCACCCTAGTCAGCATCACTAAACCCTGATAGCTGCAAATCTGAGGCCTGAGACAGAAATATGCCACGAGCCGGAGATTGTTTAAGATAACGAAGAACTCTTAATGCAGCCTTGTAGTGAGATTCAGTAGGTGAACTCATGAATTGGCTCAGTTGCTGAGTAGCAAAAGCAATGTCTGGCCGTGTGGTGGTGAGATAGAGGAGTCTTCCTACCAATCTTCTATAAGTCGTGACATCAGAAAAAATAGAGCCATCATCCTGATGAAGACGAGAAGACGCATCCAAAGGAGTTGAAACTGGTTTGCAACCAGCTAAGCAAGCATCATGAAGTAATTCAAGGCAATATTTCCGTTGACAAAGGGAGATACCTTTAGAAGAGCGTGCAACCTCAAGGCCTAAAAAGAACTTTAATTGGCCTAGATCTTTGATATGAAATGTATCGTCCAAAGATTTCTTCAAAGAGTTGATCATAGAGAGAGATGTCCCTGCTAAGATAATGTCATCAACATACACAAGGATGGCTGTGAATGAAGATGACTCAGTCTTAGTAAACAGAGTATGATTAGCATGGGCATGGAGGAAACCTGGAGCTTGAAGAAAAGTAGTTAACTTTTCAAACCATTGTCTACTCGCTTGTTTCAAGCCATACAATGATTTGTTAAGTTTACATACTTGGCCAACTTTGGAGGAGTGTACACCTTGTGGAAGCTTCATATAGTACAGCCTCATGTAAATCCCCGTGCAAGAAAGCATTGTTCACGTCGAGCTGGTGAAGATGCCATCCATGAATAGCCGCAAGTGCCAATAACACACAAATTATGGACATTTTGGCCACAGGAGAAAACGTCTCAAAGTAGTCAAGGCCTTCTGTTTGTGTGAAGCCTTGAGCTACAAGTTTTGCTTTGAAATGTTCAACAGAACCATCAGCATGTCTCTTCATTTTATACACCCATTTGCTTCCAATGGGGGAGGCATCAGGTGGCAAATCTACCAAGTCCCATGTGTGATTACGTTTCAAAGCCTCCAGCTCAAGTTGCATGGCCTGAACCCATCCAGGGTCCTTGCTAGCAACCTTGCAATTTGATGGTTCAATGTCAGAGGATAAGGCCATGACATAAGCTTGATGGGAAGGAGATAGCTGAGCATAAGAGAGATATTTGGAAATAGGATATTGGCTGGTGGATGCAATGATGGAATTACAGACATAGTCCTTCAAATGAGAAGGAGGTTTAGAAATACGAGCAGACCTCCTATGTTCATTTGATAAAGGATTTGAGATAGATGAGTGATGAGATGTGTCCTGATCCTGATCAGTAGGATCATTAGTTGCAGCATCCAAATCATCATGAGGAGCTGACTCAATGATAGGAGATAAGATGGGAGATTCAGCAAGTTCAGTGGGGGCAATCTGAACATTAGAATTAGAAGGAAACATTGTTCCACCGAAATGAGCATCTAACACACCTTTAGTCATAGAAGAATCATATGAAGTTCTAGACTGATCAAAATAGATGCAAGTAGAATCACTGGTACTGGATTTAGCAAGGAAAGGAAAATCCATGTCAAAGAATTTAACATTTCTAGAAATAACAATCTCAAAAGTGTTGGTATCGAGAGGAATATACCCCTTCATACCTTGCTTGGATCCCAAGAAAGCACACTTCCTGGCTCTTGGATCAAATTTATGTCTATTGGTAGGCAAGGTGGATCCATAGCATAAACATCCAAACACTTTAAGAGAACTCAGCTCAGGTAACTTGCCTTATAAAACTTCATAAGAAGATTTGTTCTTCAGGAGCTTAGTAGGAATCCGGTTCATAAGGAAAACAGCATGAAGAACAGCATAGGACCAATACTTCTTAGGCAATTTAGATTGAAGCATTAGTGCTCTACTAATGTTCAATATGTGTTCGTGCCTTATTTCAACTCTCCCATTTTGCTGTGGTGTATACACACAACTTCTTTGATGAAGAATTCCTTTTGAAGCATAATAAGCTGGCATATGTAACTCAGTCCCATTATCACTTCTTACCATTTTAACTTTCTTGTCAAACTGAGTTTCTACCATAGCTACAAATTCTTGAACCCTTTGACATACTTCAGATTTGGATTTTAACATGATCACCCAAACATGTCTGCTATGGTCATCAAGTATAGTCAAGAAATATCTAAAACCATGGACAAAAATTGTACTAAAAGGGCCCCATACATCAAGATGAATAAGATCAAACACATCATGTGCATTATTATTGCTAATAGGAAATGGTAAACATTTCTGTCTTGCCATTTGACACACATCACAAGCTGTATGTACATACTTAGGAATAAAGCTATACATCTTTCTCATACTTTCCATTCTATCATAAGTTAAGTGCCCTAGCCTTAGGTGCCACAAAATGGCAGGAGCTAACTCTGCAGCTCTATTATTACATGTGAAAATACTTGAAACAAAGCTAGCCTCCTTATCTTCATTGACTTTACCATTGCCAGCTTCCAAATGATACAAGCCATCAATGACTCTAGCTGAACCAATCTTCCTCAAGTCCTTCTTTGCCTGTACAATACACTTGTCAGTTTCAAAGCTTAAGACACACTCCTGCTCCTTACATAACTTTGAAATAGATATAAGATTCACTTCGAATTGAGTCAAATATAGGACATTATCAATAGTCAGTTCATTAGTCAACTGCACACTACCACATACAGAAGATGTAATTGAATTTCCATTAGGCAAGTTAACAACCGTAGGGCTTATCTTCTCATATTTAAGAAAGCATGCTAAATCATGACTGATATGATGAGTTGCTCCTGTGTCTAAGATCCAGTCCACATTAATTCAAATATTGAAACTAGCAACATAGGCATAAGAGTTGAATTTACCTCCCTTAGTGAGATTCACAGAACTTGTACTATTCTCTAAGAGTGCCATCAAGTTTGTATACCGCTCCTTGGTCAATGTCATGCTACCATTGTCACCTGAAGAAGTAGCAGCTCCTCCTTTTGCCTCTGAATCTTCAACTTCAACTTGATTAGCATATGAAGTAGATGAATTACCCCTACCAAAACTAGGTGGATAACCATGCTTCCTATAGCAATTTTCAATGGTATGTCTTGTCTTCCCACAGAAGGTACAAACCTTTCCATTACCTCTACCTCTTCCTGAGGAAAAACTTCCATTGCCTCTACCTCTGCCAAATTGCTTTGCTCCATCCACAGCATTAACCATCCGAGATCCCACTTCCACTACATTACCTGTAGAAAAGGATATTCCACAGATATTTCTTTCTTGTTGCATGATCATAGAGAAAACCTTGTTGATTTGTGGTAACGGGTCGATCAACAGCACTTGTGATACAACACTATGATACTCTTCATTCAATCCTATCAAGAATTGTATGATTCTGTCTTCAGCTCTAAAGCTTCTGCTATTCCTCATAGCTAAACAACCACACGCGATACGACAAGTACAAATTGGCATAGGTCTATATTGATCAAGCTCTTCCCATAAACTTCTCAATTCAGTAAAATAATCAGAAATATTCTTCGTACCTTGCTTCAGATTTGATATTTCTTGATAAAGTTGTGCCACACGAATGCGATCTCCTCTCATGAATCGATCCTTAAAATCATTCCACATATCTACAGCATTATCAATGAACACCATGCTTTGAGCGATCGAAGGTGTTATAGAGTTGATAATCCACGTATGAACAAGATTGTTGCATCTTTGCCACGCAACATAGTTCAGATCGTCTTCATTAGGTATCTCTATGGATCCATTCACAAATCTAAACTTGTTCTTCATAGCAAGTGCACGCCTCGTCTTCATCGACCAAGCATATGATAGTTATCGCCACTCAACGCCGGTGATACACACACCGTCGATGGATTCTCCGGTGGATGAATGTAGTATGGATCAAGTTGATCCTGATTATTGTTATTATTATTTCTCGTCATTGATCAAATGCGATAATGCAACAACGGAAAAGAAAAGAAATGCAAGAAAAGAACACAGAACAAATCACTTCTCAAGAATGAGATATGCGCAACAAAAGCAGAGCAGGTAGGACCTGCTCTGATACCATCTAAGCAAATGTGAATGATGAATGAATGCTAACAAACTCCATTGATGGAGGAGAACAAAGCTCTATAATTGTAGAGAAGAAACGAGAGAGAAGAAAAGAGAAATTTGGTTTTGCATTCATTGGTTAGTTACAAAGACGTTACAAGGTTTATATACAAGTGTAACTAACTAAGCTAACCATAACTAACTTTAAGTTAGTTATCTTCAGCCAATCAATTCTCCACGTCAGTAATCCCATGCACACGCTTAATCACTCTTCCACGTCAGCTTCATGCACATGCTTTGTCAGTTCTTCTGATCATTCATCATCTTCTTCTATAATTTGTGGTTTCCTTGATACTTTCAATGGCGAATCACGATGATCCTTACTACCTTCGTTCTTCTGATCATCCCAATGTTATTTTGGTTTCACAACCATTAACCATTGATATTTTCTTATGGTTTTTGAATCGTGTCATCAACAAAATCAATTTTGTTCTTGCCATCAATGATAACTTAAATTCATGGCGTCGTGCAATGTTGATGGCAATAATAAAATTGGTTTTGTTGATGACACGATTCAAAAACCATAAGAAAATAGTCCTCAAATAGCAATGTTGTCATTGACATGTCTTCCATGACTTCTTACAATTATCAGCAAATCATTTCGTTTTTACAAGCTCAAATGTCCAGGGCCAAAATATATGAAGCTAGTTCATCAGTCATAGGTATGAATCCCTACATACACAATTATTTAGAAAAAAATCAAATACAACAATGAAAATTATTCACAATAGATTAGCTACCAAGGACCAATAGATTAGCTAAAACTCTCTTTTTTGGTTGGAGGATTATTCACAATAGATTAGCTACCAAGGACCAATTAATTAGGAGGGGCATTGTGTTGGACGGTAATGAGTCGCTTTGTGTTTTTGTTCTATGGAGGAGGAAAGCCTCTCGCATTTGCTAGGGGGCTGTTCTGTTGTGGCCTCTATTTGGAGAAAGGTTTTTGATTGGATTGGTCTCGTTGACGGTTTATCATTGGAGGATTTTGAAGGGTTTCTTTTTGTCGTTGAGAAGGTGAAAAACTTAGCAAAGAGGTATTTGGTTACAGTAATTTGGCTAGCAACGGTTTGGTGTATTTGGAATAGGCGCAACGCTATCATTTTTAAGAATGAATCGTTTAGCTTTACTGAATATATGTCGGAGATAGTTTTTAGTTCTTGGAAATGGCTTTATTCTAGTTATAAATTAGCGGCTAATTGTAACTTTCATGTGTGGAATATTCTACCACTCATTTGTTTTTGAGTAGTAAAAGCTTTCCCGTCTTGTAATCGGTTGGAGTACCCCTTATACTCCGGTTTAATTTCATTTGCTTATTAAAAAAAAAACAATGAAAATTATTGTTAAGCCACTACTACCTCACATGCAACAAATAAGCATGTTTTTATGAAATTAACTCCATACTCCTCACGTGTATTAGTTTTCAAAGCACCATTTGCTCTAGGCTTAGAAGCAACTTTGCTTTCTCCACCTCCTAAAATACAAAGAAAAAGGTAAACAACATTCCAAGATATAGTACAATATATAATGAATCACACATATTTGATTTTCAGTGATATATAATGAATCCATACAATTAGCCAATTAAGGATTATAACCACGGATGGCTCATCAGCTATGAATTTAATTTAATATAATATTAATGTTCATGACATAAAGTCTTTGTTAAGATTAATTATTTTTCTAAATTTCTACAAGAAGCACGAAACATAAGTGTGTAAGGCAATGCTACTAAAAATTGTGAAGCTTGTTCAAATTTTGAGTCATTGCACGCCTATACCACTTATATTTCCTTTAATGCCTTTGTTTTTATAACATATCCAATTCAAATTCAAATCAAAATCATTCCATAAACACTAATGATTCAAAAATTGCAAAAGAAAGAAAAATTTATTAGAACATGCATACCTACAACTTTACTTGTAGGTATGAATGTTCTAGTATACTTTCTTTTCTTTTGCAATTTTAATTCATTAGAATACAAGTCGATTTTGATTTGAATTTTACATGTTACCAAAAAACAAAGTCATTAAAGGAAATATAACAAGTATAGCTATGTCATTGACTCAAAAGTTTGGACAAGTTTTATAATTTTTTGATAACATTGCCTTTGCATACTCCTACTTCATGGTAAATATTAATAAAAATAATTCAATGATATTGTGAATTTTTATGTTGAATATTAATAAAAACAAGTCAATGAAATTGTGAATTTTTATGTTGATATATTTTGTAAATGCGATTTTATATGATACAATGTCTAGTTCATGATTATTAATTATTTTATACTATTTCAGGTTTTCCAAACACAAACATGTGGGTGAAGAGGGAAACAGAAAAAACAGGTGAAATGAACTAAAGCAAATACATGTAACACAATTTAAGAGGTCTGGCGCATCTCTGATATTAAGTTAACAATTTAGATACCAATTAACTATGGATATAGAATCCCTAATAACTGAATTAATTAATAAATTAATAAGTATAAACCATGATAACTCAAAAGTTATTCCGGCTGCAACCAATAAGCATGTTTTTTTTAAAGTAGCACCATACTCCTCACATGTATCTGCTTTTAAAGCACCGTCATCTACTTCAGGTTTAGGAGCAACTTTTAGTTTCTCCACCTAAAATCCACAGAATAGGTTAATCACACGTACTTAAATTTCAGAGATATATGATTAATTCACACAATTAGTCAATTATTGTTTCAATCTTAAGAATAAAAAATCACAAAACATAATAGTAGATCAAACAATTATTTCAACAAAAAAATAATACCTTGTGTTTGGAGTTGACGTGAGAGGTGATTAGTGTTAACACAGATAAAAACGATTCTAATATGAGTTTTCCATTAAAAACTGAAAGGGCCAAATTTATAGACTTCCTAATGCAACTAACTACCTCGAAAATAGGAAACTTAGTCACACACTAACAACCCATACGTGTGCGAGAAAATAGAAATTGAAAGCATGTGAATAAAAAACGGAGACAAATTAGAACCGGAGAAAACTGGTTTGAACGAATTAAAACCTATATATGCATCAGCATAGATACGGGGTACTGTGCAACCAGATAAAATAAATTCTTAACTTTTATGAATAATTTTTTTAAATAAATTTAAACATCACTTTAGAATATGATTTCAACAAAAAAAGAAAAATAAATTCATTGGAAGCACGTGAAATCAGTTCAATAGATTATATTCATTGATGTAGTTGAATATTAAGCATATTTTGTTGATCTTCCCGTTATTAAATAAAGTAATTAGTGAAATAAGTGTTTAATGGACTAACCGAGTAAAAAATGGAATATATTAATTTATCAGCTCATATAATTAATTAAAATTGGTGGGATGCATGATCCTTATTGAAATAAACACGCAGTTATTTATGAGAAGAATATATTCAATATTATGCATGGTCTACATGTAATGTTAATGTATATTTATGCATTATACAAAATAAAGGGAATCTCTCTTTCTATATTAAATTTTTATTTTTTTTAAGGACATGTGTTGGACATAATGTCTTGGAGGATTGTGTATAATTTTTTTATGACAGATTAACAGAAACAATATGATAAATCATAAAACCGTAAAGAATATAAAAAGAATTGTAACTTTATTCGGTGAATATTCACCTATGTCTGTGGGACTTCCAACTTAAGAAAATAAACAATCTCACAGTAGTATTAGTACAAAGTAAGTATTTTAGATGAACAACCTTTGTTCAATGGCAACATAAAAATTAGTACATTAATAAAAATTCTGGTAAATATTAATAAACAATTCTTTGATATTGAAAGTGAAGGGTTTTATTTTTACTCTCAGTCAATAAAAGGCCTGTAGAATAGGTCTTAAATGTAACGTTCGTTTTGTTTCCATAATTTTAGCTAGCGGATTTGTTTCCTTAGATTTAGGAGTATTCTGTTCCAATTCTGTTTTGTAAAGGGTATTTAAAAGCCTATTTTCTAATGAATAAAACATCAAAGTATTTCCTTTGCATTGTCAATAATTGGTATCACAACATAAGTTAAGAGTTTGACTTCGAAAACACATAAAAGAATGAAGAGAGATGGCGGAGGAAGGGCAAAAGCTATCGAGCATTCCAAAATTTGACGGTGATTACGATCACTGGAGTATGATGATGGAAAATCTACTTCGATCAAAAGAGTGGTGGCATCTCATTGATCCAGGTTATAGTGAACCAGAGGCAGGGGTAGAACAAACTGAGGCACAAGTAGCTGTGAGAGCAGATCTAAAACTAAAAGATTTGAAGGATAAAAATTACTTATTCGCAGCCATCGACAATAGCATTTTGAAGACAATCCTTCAGAAGGAGATTGCTCAATAACTATGGGATTCAATGAAGAGGAGGTATCGAGGAAGTAAAAGGGAGCAGAGATCACAACTGCAAGCTCTTCAAAGGGAGTTTGAGGTCTTGGAGAGGAAGGAAGATGAGACGGTCAACGAATACTTTGCACGGGAAATGTTTTTTTGCAAACAACATGCGTAACAATGGAGAGACCATGCAAGACATCAAGATTGTGGAAAAGATATTACGAACTCTCGCCGAGATATTCACTTACATTGTAGTATCTATTGAAGAGACAAATGACATAGATTGCCTAACTGTTGATGAGCTACAAAGCTCGTTGGTCGTACATGAACAAAAGTTTCAAAGGAAGGAAATAGAAGAAGAGCAAGTATTAAAGGTGACATATGAAGATAGAAACACTCGAGTCAGAGGCAGAGGCATGGCTGGAAGCGGTCGAGGCATGGCTGGAAGTGGTCGAGGCAGGGGTCGAGGGAGACAACCCACCATCTGAGCATTGATTGAATGCTATCGATGTCACATGTAACACCCTTCTAAAAACCCCGCGGAAAAGTAACAATAATCAGAGTAAAACACGAAAGGGCATTACAATCTCCATATAAATAAAACAATACTCATGTCATGCCATAAAAGAGAACGTTAAACCAAAATTATCCAAATTAACATGTTAAAACAGCGGAAAATATCTTTTACATCTGATTAATGAAACAACTAGAGTTGTAGACTCAAAATACAATCATAAACAAAACACCCAACGGTAAGAGTTTATCAAATAACTCTACATAACATCCCAAGTGTTACACGACCAGAGTACGACACAGACCCAACCGACTCTAACGAATTACTTGACGAGCTAATCCTCACCAAGCACAAAAGTTACTCCTCAATCTGAAAAATAACAACAGTAAGGGTGAGTTTCATTCGCATTAACAAATGTTATAGGAATATAAACAATACAACCTCATTCATACATTATTCACCCAAATCAATTTTATTCAGATAGTATAGCAGCAATCATCAAATACAACCATCCATATCAAACACATACGAATTAAAACATTGGACAACTTCCATTCATGTTATAATTATGCACAGCAGCCTAATGCAATGCAACTAAATGCATGTGGTACCAATCATGGGACGAACCCATCTTGCTGATCCACCATCGTCAAGGATACGCCGACACCCACTCTCTAATTCCACACAATGGGAATTAGCTATCACTGATCCACCATCGTCAAGGATCAGCCACATAATGGTTATGAAATGCATGCACCAACCACGATATGCTCATCATCAACATCTACCAACGGTTCATAATCATTCATCCACAACACACAAAGCATACTCTTATCACAACCATTTGATATACACCACAACATAATACATTTAACACGACAATATATTATCACCACAACAATCATACTAGCTAAGACACTATATAGCATATCCTTACCGTTATTCAACTTACCACGAAATACAAATTCCAAAACCAAATAAAATAATTTAAAGTTATAACTCCCTAATCTATTTCATAAAATAGAGAATTAATTTATTTAACGTACTCTCAAAACTGCGTACGAAAAGGATTAACGGTTTAGAAGTTATGAGTTTTACAAAAATGATTTTTCTAAAAGTTGTCAGGTGTAATGGGTTACAGCAGGGCTGTTACCCGGTTACACATCACCGTCACTACATTCGCTGTCTGTTACGTTCAGCTGTAATCGGTTACAGCAGGACTGCTACCCGGTTACAGTACCCCAGAATGCCCAATCTGTCTATTTTACAACACTGTAACCGGTTACAGCAGGGCTGCTACCCGGTTACAGCGTAACCAGAACCAAAAATCACAGTTTGACAGCATTTCTTCCATTCCTTCCAAGCCAACAAATACCAGTACGAGTCCAACAAAATTATAAGAAAAAGTTCAGCATTTTCACATCAATCTAATGCACAACAATTGTCTCTAACATTACCAATCAACCACAAACTAAGTTTAGCATCAGATTCATGAAAATAGATTCCTAAACCAAAACCCCTACTCTGACCTATAATCCAATTTAGAATTCTAACATACAAACTTAATCGAATCATTCATAATACCCATAATAGAGGTTAATGAGAATAATCCCCCCTTACCTCGATGTCGAATTATTGGATGTTCTCGCTCTTCGCACTTTGCTCTTCTTCCAATTTCACGTTCAGCTCTTCCGTTCTCTCTTGGCTTCCAATTTTTACAACTTTCTCTCTTTTCCTTGTTTATGAAAAATATAACGTTAGTTTTAGTAAAAGACTTTGCAACTGACACCCATCCCATTCTCTAATCCCAACACTGGCCCATTAGCCTTATTATTCCATATTTCTCAATTAAATTCAATTAATTCTTAATATTTAATTTAAAAATCAATTAAATTAAATAAATAATTTTATGGGTGTTACATCACAGGATAGGACACTATCAGTATGAGTTTCCTGAGTGGGATAGAAAAACAAACTTTGTAGAGTTTGATATTATGAGGAGCTTCTACTCATGGCTTAGGTAGAAAAATACAAAGCTACTAGAGATAAAATTTGGTTTCTCGATTCAGGGTGTAGCAACCATATGAGTGGTAATCGAGAATGGTTTTCAGAATTGAATGAAAGTTTCAAACAAACTGTAAAGTTGGGTAATGATAGTCTTATTGCTGTTATGGGAAAAGGAAGTGTGCGGATGCAAGTCAATGGAATTGTTCAGGTAATATCAAACATGTATTACATTCCTGAATTAAAGAATAACCTACTTAGTATAGGTCAACTACAGGAAAAAGGGTTAGTAGTGCTAATCCAAAATGGCACATGCAAGGTGTATCATGAAAGAAAGGGAGTGATTATGCACTCGGACATGATTGGGAATAGGATGTTCTACTTTCTAGCTGGTATGATTTCAAAAGCTCCAAGGTGTATGTAGATTCACTCCATGGATGAGTCACATTTGTGGCACTGTCGATTTGGGCATTTAAGCTACAAAGGTTTACATGCCTTATCACGCAAACGAATGGTGGAAGAGATGTCGACCACCATTACAGCTCCGCAGAAATTGTGTTCAAATTGTTTGGTAGGTAGGCAACAATGAGAGAACATCCCAAAGAAGAGCTTATGGAAATCAGCACATAAACTGCAGTTGTTACACTCAGATATATGTGGTCCGATTATGCCGATATCGAACAACAACAAAAGGTACATATTGAGTTTTATTGATGATTTCTCACTAAAGACATGGATATTCTTTCTAAACTAGAAATCAGAAGCATTTGTCATGTTCAAAAGTTTTAAAGCATATATGGAAAAGGAGACTGGAGCAGACATTCAATTCCTTAGAACAGATAGGGGTGGTGAGTTCACTTCAAACGAATTTACAAAATTTTGCAAAGAACATGGGATTAACAGACAACTCACAACAGCATATACGCCTCAGCAAAACGGTGTTGCTGAGCGCAAGAATCTAACAATCATGAACATGGTTTGATCCATGCTGTTTGAGAAGAATATGCCAAAGGAGTATTGGGTAGAAGCAGCAAACTAGTGCATTCATATCCTAAATAGATGTCCAACAGCAGCCTTGGATGACAAAACTCCACAAGAAGCTTGGAATGGCATTAAACCAAAGGTAGACTACTTTCGAATTTTTGGTTTCTTAGATCATGTACACATTCCAGATCAAAGAAGAAGCAAGTTAGAGGACAAAAGCAGAGCACATATATTCCTTGGAGTAAGAAAAGAGTCCAATGCATATAGACTCATTTATCCGACCATAAAGAAAATCTGCATAAGTCGTGATGTCGTATTTGAGGAAAATGTAGGTTGGGACTGGAAGAGAAGCAAGGATGGAGAAAGCTTGGATGTCTTGGAGTACGGTGACAATGATAAAAAGCAAGAAAGTGACGGAGTTGAACCGGAAGAAGTGGACAATTCGTTAAGTAGGATGTGGCTGTAAGTTCGTTGTTTTTACCATGGTCTGGAAAACGTCATTGTAAGGTAGAGCGTGCACCACATATCAAAACGGTAATTCTTATAAACCGTTGGGATATATACACGTAGGTACTGGGTTCGAAACCCTGCTCACGGTTACAATAGATAACCGTTGTTGAAAGTATCCAAAGTATTATATAATATGTATATTGCTTGTTTTTCCAATCACCACACTAAAGAAATACAAGCATTCAAATTAATGAAAGTCTATCATCTGAAAATTAACTATTCTTAAAAACCAACTTAAACAAACCATTGTTTTCCGATTGCATGCGTCTCATCGTTCATTTCATGCTCTTCTTTGATTATAGACAGTGGTTTATTGGTTTAACTCCTTCCATACATCTCTATCTTCATTTATAGTTAAATTTCAATAACAACAAGACATTGGATAATAAGCCTCGCCATCATCACTTATCATCGTAATTTTTAAGATGATAGATCATCATAAAAATTACGATTATAAGTGTTGATAACGAGGAAAATTATCCAACTAATTGTTGTTATTGAAATTTAATGATAATCGAAGATAGCGATGTATCGGAGGAGCCAAATTATTATACCATATTTTATATGTAAACAAGCTTGACGTGAAAGATAAGACACAAGCATTTAGGAAAATATTGATTGATATAAGTTGGTTTTCAAATACAATTTAAATTGCAAATTATAAGTATCTATGTCAATTTAAATGAATGTATTTTAAGTGAGGGTTAGTGAAACAAATAATGTACATAGAATATAATAATTTCAACCTAATCTTCTTTCTCTGAGAACATTAATCAATAACAACAACATATAAAAGCAGTTATCAACAAAACAAAATCATACAACATAACCAAATATTATTAAATGTTTACAAGACACACTTTTTATTGAACTAATCGTACGTGGAACATGAATCAATTATGAGGTTCAGCTAGGTTCTGAAGCTATGAGAAAGAAATATAAGCAGTAAGAAGTTGACAGCTTCATAATCCATATATTACTTCTCATAATTTCTCAAATTAGATGAAGTTTGTTGTTGTTGTTTCTTCATTTACTTTCTTATGACTTAACAATGTATTGTTCTTGTTTTGAGTTCTACAAACACCATGAAGGTTATCAAGATGTGAAATCGTAAACTTAATTTTCAACAACAAATACATTCAACAAAATGAAAACATTAACAACTTACATCGTCAATGGATATACATGAAGTCATGGAACTGTAACAAGGTGGATGAAGTTTTCAACATAGTTTGTACTTTAATCCTATTAAGGTCGTGAAAATGAATCTGAAAAAAAAAAGGAGAAAATTCAACAAGATGCAACAAAAGATATAATCAGGAACTTTCTAAGCAGAAGATGGAAGAAGAATAACACCTTATGTATGAAGACCAAGAATCACGACTAATGAAGAAGAAGGAGAGAAAAAATGGGTGCTATGGTTTACTTGCGAAGGATATGATGCTACTGTAAAAAAATGAGTTAATTCGCTTGTATATGGGTATACTATTTTACAACGATAAAACCTATCAGCCGTAGCGATATCCCTTTTATTATTTATTTAAAAATAAATAAAAAAGAAAATACACGTCTTAACGTTAAAGGAATAAAATATCTGAAGGCGCTCAGGTTCGAACCAATGAAAGTTTCATTTTATCACCACGATTAAACCATCAATCGTTATTATATGCTAACTTTTTTTAATTAAAAAACAAAAAATTGTTAGTGACTTAGTTTAAATATGTCACCACAGTGTATTGATGAACCATGGTGACTTTGGTGTTGTCGTAAGCGCGTTTTGTACTAGTGTCGCTATCCGCTCTGTTTAATTAATAAATATGATATTCGTAATTGTCTCATATCCATGCGGGTATCTTCTAGACGATATGTATGGATTTTGAGATATCCACAGATATTTACGGATATTCATGAATGATATTATTTAAATATTTTTTAAAATATAATTAATTACATTTTTTATTCTTTTAAAATAAGACAATTTCTTTATAGACCCCATGGAATGAGGACCCCTGTTGAAAACCCCAAAATACCCTTTGATTTCGGAGATGCATCTCCGAAATTACCCATTTTCACATTTTCAATTATTTCGGAGATGCATCTCCGAAAACACCCATTTTTGGGTGCTTTTGGATATGTATCTCCGAAAGCACTTATTTTCCAATTTAAATGTTGGATTTAAAATGTCAAGTGTTTTTTCGGAGATGCATCTCCGAAAACACCCTTCATATACCTTTTCCCTCCTTCACTATTTTATTCATTTTCCTCCAAACAAAAACGCAAACCCTCTCCAAAACCTCCATCATTTTCAATCAATTTTTTTGTCCCCAAATCAAATTTCAAGTAGTTCATCATACCAAAGAGAGCATACAAAGCTACAACTTGAGGTAAAGTATCTTCATTTTATCTCTTATTCCACTTCATTGTTGCTGATTTGTTGTTGAAGAAACTGCGTAAGTTCGGAAATGCACTTCCGAAATACACCACCTAACAGTTTTCGGAAGTGCACTTCAGAAATAAGCTCTGTTGCAGAATTTTAAAAAATAGTTTTAACATCATTTATGTTTTTTGCATATGTTAGGTATGATGCATCCCGACAAAATTTTCATCGACGAGTTAGTAGTCCCGAAAGAGGTCAACGTAGATGCTAAGCCTAAAGAGCCGGCTAACAATGTTAAAACCACTATGTTGCGGTGGATGTTCGGCCGCAATTTACAAATGATATGACTTTCGCTTGTCGTGAACATATTCTAGATTGGGTCCAAAATGAAGCTAGTAGACTTGGATTTCACACTGTGATATTAAGGTCCGACAATGGCAGTAGTAGAAGGAAAGCTTTTGTTGTGTTGAATTGCGAGAGGGGTGGGAAGTATGTACCAACGAATCGGGTGTTAAAACACGATGACACGGGGTCTAGAAATTGTGTGTGTCCGTTTAAGTTGTACATAACTCGTAGGATTGATGATTTGTGGCATTTTAGCATCATTTATAGAGTTTATAATCATGCATTGGAAACTAAGCTACACGGGCATCCAATTGCGTATCGGTTGTCTGGCGAAGAGAATGATGTTATTTTGGAATTATTGATAATCAAAGTTGCGCCGAGAAACATACTTGCCGATTTGAAGCGAAAAAGACCAGATAGTGTTTCAAATATCAAACAGGTATACAATGAATGGTACAATCTTAAAGTTGGAAAATGGGCCCAAGGTCGAAAATGCAACACCTTTTGAAACTTTTGGGTGATAACTAATATGTTTCAAGCTTCAGAACTTGTGAGGAAAAAGTTACGGTTCGTGATATATTTTGGACTCATCCCGAAAGTATCAAGTTATTCAACACATTTCCAACCGCTCTTAAAATTGATTCGACATACAAGACCAACAAGTATAGGCTTCCGCTTCTAGAAATTGTTGGTGTGACCTCCACGGACAAGACATATTCGGTTGGATTCGCTTTTTTCGAATGTGAGAAAGAAGATAACTTCACATGGGCTTTGGGAATATGTAAGACTTTGTTGGTTGATTAAAAGAATATGCCTAGTGTCATCATTATCGACTGAGATAATGCTCTGGTGAATGCAGTCGGTACCGTGTTTTTGACATCAACCGCATTACTTTGACGGTATCACATAGCACGCAATGTAAGAAGTAAGTTCAAACTCGCGGTTGGCACGAAAGAAAGAAAGGATGATAACAGAAACATCATCAAAATCGTTGTTGTGGTCGAAAAGATAATGGCCGCATGGAGGGAGATTTTAGATGCACGTTTTGATAAGGTTCAATTCCGAGAAAAAGGTACAATTCCGGACATTGTGTGTCGGATTGAACACTTCTTGTCATTACGTCGAAACTACTATCCTTGAAAAAGTACGTAAAAGAAAAAGTTGTTTGTGCTTGTGCGGACCGAGTTAGACATATTGGTTGCACTACGACTAACCGAGTTGAATCTTCACATGCAACATTGAAGAAATGGTTGGATGATGGCAAGGGGATTTTTATAAGGGATGTGACACTGTGAACCAAATGCTCCGAAATTTACATAATGAAATTCAAACATTGTTTGGTCGGAGCAAGACGGTTGTGGAACACTGGTTTAAGGGTAAAAATATCGACTCGCAATTGATTTACAACATATCTCATGCCGGATTGAATTGTGTTTTTCATGAAGCGTAGCCGGGGGAAGTGCATTTCCGAAAATTTAATGCTTCAGGGCTTATTTTGGAAATGCATTTCCGTAACATCCATTGATTGCAAGATAAGGTTTGTTGGGTCATTATTACTCCAAGAAGTCTATAAATAATGCACCTATATGTTTTCATCAACATCAAGCCACAGATAACAATGACACAAATTAAACCTACCCCCACCTTGCTTTTATATACTTCAGCAGTGGTTACCCGATGTCGTTCCAATTTAGGTTCTCACGCGACACGCCATTCGCGGAATTGATATCGACGCTTAGATCTTTCTTGCAATACCCAGAAAATCGGAAGGTTGTCAAGCTTGAGTATTGTTCGCCTTCACTTGACGACGAGGTAGACGTCCAGTTCATCCCATTTGAGGTCAATAACGACGAAGATTTAGCGGTTATGTGGACAACTTTTGATTGATATTCTTCGAAGGTTCCAATCTAGTTGGATGCGAAACTTCAAAGATCGAGAGCCGATGTTATCAAAATGTTGACCCATCCTCAACTATTCGTGTTTAACAATATGTAACTTTAATTTCATGTTAATTTATCTTTGTAATTTCGATTATTTATGATAAATCGACGCTTTCTTAGTTTGTTTTTTGAATTTTCTGCATCAGACAATATTTCGGATGTGCATCTCCGAAATATCCTAAGGGGTGATTTCAGATGTGCACATCCGAAGTCACTTTATTTATGAAAACAAGGTGTCTTCGGAAGTGCATCTCCGAATTCACGTCTGTTTCTTTAAAAAATGGTATTTTCGGATGTGCCCATCCGAAATCACATTTTTTCAAAAAAATGTGAATTCGGAGATACACTTCTGAAATATAGGGGCATTTTTAAAATTTCGTTGCAGGTTGTTAAGAAGCCAGGGAGGTATATAAAGAAATTGTCTAAAATAATAATTTCAAATTTAAGACATAACAATAATAATAACATAAATAAATCACATTCATTTTATTTATTCTCTATCAAATAATTATATTAGATTCAACAAAATAATAATTGTTTGATATTCAACGAAGAAATAATAATAATAATAATAATAATAATAATAATAATAATAATAATAATAATAATAATAATAATAATAATAATAATAATAATTTCACATTTAACATAATTATAAAAAATTTCGATTAAAAAATTGATATTTAGGTAATTTTGTTATTTATTAACGGATATGGAAACCCGCAAGTACGGCTACCATCAAATACGTATTTGTCTCTTTAACTAAATATTCTGTATCGTCATCATCATCACCTTGATCTTCATCATCTTTGGCCGCTAATGTATCGTCATCACCTTGTTGTTCATCATCTTTCTGTTCATTTTTCTTGGCAAATGCATCGTCCTTACCTTGCTGTTCATCTTCCACCACTAATGCATCATCATCACCTTGTTTTTCATCTTTGACCGCTAACCCATCATCATCACCTTGCTGTTCATCATCCAATGGAAGTGAAATTTTGTTTCCTGGCAGGAAGAATAATTCTTTGTGCTCTTTAAACAACTCTATTGCTCCTTCTTTCATAGCTTCAATACCAATTCTTCTGGCTTCATAATCACGTATGAGTCTGACAAATTCGTCAAACTTTTCAATCTTATCTTCAAACACAAATCTTACTGTCTTTACATACGCTAATACATCATCTTACTGTCTTTATATATATATATGAGGAGGGATAAAATTATATCTGCAGAGTTACACCATGAGTTACACTCGCTCAATAACTTCATATCGAATAAATATTTTTTAAAATCAACTGTTGGATTGAAACATAATATCATATAGATCATACTTATAAAGTTTGAGGTCAATCTATAATGATTACTATACCATCAAGATATCTAAAGATTAACGTCAAAAAGTGCTTTCATAAAGCGTTAATTTTGATGTAGTTCAATGACATAGTTAATCATTAAAGATTAATCTAAAACTTTATAGGTATGATCTATATGGTGGTATAATTCAATCCAACAGTTGATTTTAAAAAATATTAATCGATGTGAAATTATTGAACGAGTGTAACTCATGGTGTAACTCTTCGGGTGTAAAGTATTTTAAATACATTATAATGACTAGTCTTCGCACTACTACGAAAAACTCCTTAAACAATAGTTGAAAAGGGGTACCATCACACGTGTCGTATCGTTGTTAAGTAGGGTGTGGCTGTATGTTCGTTGTTTTCACCACGGTCTGGAAAATGTTATTGTAAGGTAGAGCGCGCGCCACATATCACAATGGTTATACTTATAAACTGTTGTGATATATACTTATAGGTTACTTGGTTCAAAATCCAGGTCACGGTTGCAATAGATAACTGTTGTTGAAAGTATCCAAAGTTTATTATATAATATGTAGATTGCTTGTTTTTCCAAACACCTCACTAAAGAAATACAAGCATTTAAATTGATGAGGAAGTCTATCATCTGAAAATTAACTATTTTTAAAAACCAACTTAAACAAACCATTATTTTCTGATTGCATGCGTCTCATCGTTCATTTCATGCTCTTCTTTGCATATAGACAGTGGTTTATTTGTTTAACTCCTTCGATACATTGCTATCTTCGATTATAGTTAAATTTCAATAACAACAAGACATTGGATAATATGCCTCGTCATCATCACTTATCATCGTAATATTTATTATGATAGATCACCATAAAATTACGATTATAAGTGTTGATGACGAGGAAAATTATCCAATTAATTATTGTTATTGAAATTTAATGATAATCGAAGATAGCGATGTATCGGAGGAGCCAGATTATTATACCATATTTTATATGTAAAAAAGCATGACATGAAAGATAAGACTCAAGCATTTAGAAAAACATTGATTCATATAAGTTGGTTTTCAAGTACAATTTAATTTACAGATTATAAGTATCTTTGTCAATTTAAATGAATGTATTTTGAGTGAGGGTTAGTGAAACAAATAATGTACATAGAATATAATAAATTCAACCTAATCTTCTTGCTATGAGAATATTAATCAATAACAACAACATATAAAAGAAGTTATCAACAAAACAAAATCATACAACATAACTGTAATACAGTGGGAGAACTGACTTTTAGAAATGTTGTGGATAGCAAGAGTCGCCACCGAATTTTATTTTATCCAATTGGAAATGCTAAAAGAACAGAAAAAGACCTTTAGAAAGATTTTGAGTTCGGGGGGTAAGTTATACAAAGGGAAGGTATAAGCACCATTTGTATTCATGGTTATCCATGGGCTCTTAATTGCTTAGCTCAATTTTGTTTTCAAAATATTTGAAGTGTAGTGTGTGAATAGGAAAAGGATTTGAATAAGGACTTTATCTTGTAAAGTAAGCGTAGCCTTTTTGAATTGATTTAAAAAAGAGTGGGAAAAGTAATTTGAAGTGCTGAGCAAACAATTAAAAACTACCTACCCTAAGAGTGTCTTTCTTGTTCTTTAAGTCTTTTGTTTGAAAGGGCTATCTATACCATAAAGAGGGCAGGTAGTCCTTTCATTGGATTTGAAAAGGGTCATCGAGGATTATCGTTCGCCATAAGACTGTCCCTACCATAAAGAGGGCATGTAGTCTTTGGAAAGGATATAATAGTCATTTAGGCAACCAGTGAGGATACCTTAGCATTCGAAGAGACGATCATCATTTTATTCGAGGCAGCATCGAGGGACTAGATCTCATATGATAATTTTATTCGTAGGCAGCAGGCTAAGGTATCCTCGTATTCGAGGGACTTGGCAGCATAAGAAGGGTTACCATTAAAGGTGTGTGTGTGCCTAGGGGTGGCAAAACGGGTCGTGGCCCGCCAGGCCAGCCCGCGCACCCTCCAGAAAATGGAGGGTTGGATTGGGATTTTAGGCCCGCCGCTCGCCAAAACCCGCCGCCCGCCATAGCCCGCACCGCCAATGCCCGCCGCCCGCCAAAACCCGCCCTTCCTCTTTTTTAGTTAATTTTAGTAATTTTAATTCTTGATGGTTTATTTTATATATTTATTTGTAAATATATGTAATATTTTTTTAAGTAAAATTTGTTAAAAAGTTGCTTTTATAAAAAATTGTTTTAAAAAATAAGTAAAAAATTTAATTAAAAGGTAAAAAAAACCTATTATTCTATTAAAAAAATGAAAAAAATATATAAATAAAAATAGGCGGGTAAGCCCGCCACCCGCCAACCCGCCATCTTGGCGGGGCGGACATGATTTTTATGCCCATTTTACTTGGCGGGCATGCCCGCCCCGCTCGCTTTTTGGCGGGCTTAAGGCGGGGCGGGCGGGCGGCCTGTTTTGCCACAATCAAGTGATTCAGTTCGGATATTTTATCTTGTATAAGTTAGTGATTCTACATTCAATTCATGGTTTTCACTCCCTAAATTACTAACCACGCAGTTAAAATAAAATAAAGGCAGAAATAAAAGTTCATACGTTTACAAGGCTTTGGGGAAGTTACATAATAGATGAAGAATGGAGCACGAAAATAAAAAACCTAACTATTACAAAAAAACCTTGCAAGCCTATACACATTTTCTAGATTTAAATGGCAAAAAAATAAATAATTAAATAAATAGCATAAAATAAATAGCATAAAATAAATAAAGAAATAAAAAGCAGAAATTAAATAAAGCATTCGACAATCATTGGAGTTTTTTAGATGAGAAAAAAATTCGCGCGTTTAAAAAAATGAGGGTTAGAGGTATCTGTGGTGATAAATTCTAAATCTCAAAGGTTAACCTAAAATTAAATTAATTAGCCTAAAATAATCATTAGCCTAAAAATAAATTAATTAGCCTAAAAATAATTATTAGCCTAAAATAATTATTAGCCTAAAAATAAAGAATGTGATAAACTCCTAACCCTAATTCATGAAAATGGAAAACATCTACCAATTATATGCCAAACGAGATACCTGCAAAAATAAGATAATAATAAGAATAAGAATATTAGTAATAGTAATAGTAATAACACAAGAAAAGAATTGGGGTTTAGCAAATTAAATTATGGACAAAATTACGAATAACCTTGATTTGGCCAAAAACCAAAAGGTTTTTGGCCAAATACGAATAACCTTGATTTGGCCTAAAGTCGAAAGGCTCTTGGCCGGGAAAACACTTGGGTACCCCTTGAGGTCAAGGGATAAAGCTCCTTCCACTTGGTCAATCCATAGGAAACCTATTCCTAAACTACTACAATGTTACGGTTAAGAAAACAAATAGAAAAATAGAAAAGTGATTAAAATAAAATAATAAAAATAAAAAACCTGATTATAAATCAAATAAAATAAGAACACGAAACTATAATTTTTTTTAGATTTTTTTGAAAATATGAAAATAGAAATTAAATCAAATAAAATACAAAAAAGAGGAATTTGCTATTCTAGAAAAAATTCGGAACAAATCGAAATAGTAGTTTCAGAATTCGACTGATAGGCTGGAAAATTTATTACTGTGCTGCAATCGAAATTGCAACCCTGAAGAAGGAGAAGTAGGAGAAAATATTTTTTGTGTTTGTGAGAAGAGAGAGAGAGAGAGTGTGAGAATAAGGGTTAGAAAGTTGTTGTTAGTTATTTATAAGAAAATATTAGGTTAAAAGGAAATTGGGCTTGGACCTCACTAAGAGCTTAATTTATTTTATTTTCCTTATTTTAAATTATTTAAATGAATAAATCAAAACAATTGAAATAAAATAATTTAAGGGGTGATTGGATTAAAACTGTGTCCCAATAATGAATTTGCTCAGTTTGGACTTTATGCACCGACTCAAAATTTTCCAACTTTCACCAGCCATAATTTTCTCAATTTTGATTATTTGAGAATAATTTTGAATTTGTCGGGAAGCTTAGTATGTCCTCTTCAATTATTTTCGCACTTGAAGATTTTTGTCTTTAAAAATGAGAGGGCAAGTTTTGGGGTATAACAAGAACCAAATATTATAAAATGTTTACAAGACGCACTTTTTATTGAAACTAGCTAATCATACGCGGAACATGAATCAATTATGAGGTTCATCTAGGTTCTGAAGCTATGAAAAAGAAATATAAGTAGTAAGAAGATGACAGCTTCATAATTCATATATTTCTTCTCATAGTTTCTCAAATTAGATGAAATTTGCTGTTGTTGTTTCTTCATTTACTTTTCTTGTGACTTAACAATGTATTGTTCTTGTTTTGAGTCTTACAAACACCATGAAAGTTATCAAGATGTGAAACCGCAAACTTAATTTTCAACAACAAATACATGCAACAAAATGAAAACACTAACAACTTACATCATCCATGGATATACATGAAGTCGTGGAACTGTAACAAGGTGGATGAAGTTTTCAACATAGTTTGTACTTTGTTCCAATTAATGCCGTGAAGACGAATCTAAAAAAAAGAGAAAATTCAACAAAATACAACAAAAGATATAATCAGGAACTATCTAAGCAGAAGATGGAAGAAGAATAATACCTTATGTATGAAGAACAAGAATCACCACTAATGATGAAGAAGAAGAGAAAAAATGGGTGCTAGGGTTTACTTGCGAAGGATACGACGCTACTGTAAAAAATTGAGAGTTAATTCGCTTTATATGGGTATACTATTTTACAACGGTAAAACCTATCAGCCTTAGAGATATTCCTTTTATTATTTATTTAAAAATAAATAAAAAAGAAAATACATGTCTTAACACTAAAGAAATAAAATATCTGAAGGTCCTGAGGTTCGATCCAATGAAAGTTTCATTTTATCACCATGATTAAACCATCAATCGTTATTATATGCTAACATTTTTTAATTAAAAAATAAAAAATTGTTAGTGCCTTAGTTTAAATATGTCACCACAGTGTATTGATGAACCATGGTGACTTTGGTGTTGTCGTAAGCGCGTTTTGTAGTAGTGTCGCTATCCGCTCCGTTTAATAAATATGATATTCGTAATTGTCTCATACACATGCGAGTATCTTCTAGATAATATCCGTGGATTTTGAGATATCCACAGATATTTACGCATATTCATGAACGATACTATTTAAATATTTTTTTAAAATATAATTAACTATATTTTTTATTCTTTTAAAATAAGACAATTTTTTATAGACCCCCATGGGGTGAGGACCCCTGCTGAAAACCCCAAAATACCCGTTAATTTCGGAGATGCATCTCCGAAATTATTCATTTTCACATTTTCAATTATTGCGGAGATGCATCTCCGATGGGTGTTTTCGGATATGCATCTACGAAAGCACTTATTTTCCAATTTAAACGTTGGATTTAAATCGTCAAGTGTTTTTTCGGAGATGCATCTCCGAAAAAACTCTTCATATACCTTTTCCCTCCTTCAATATTTCATTCATTTTCCTCCTAACAAAAACTCAAACCCTCTCCAAAACCTCCATCACTTTCAATCCATTTTTTGTCACCAAATCAAATTTCAAGTGGTTCATCATACCACAGAGAGCATACAATGCTAATTTTTTGTTGAAGAAACTGCGTCTGTTCGGAAATGCACTTCCGAAATACACCCCCTAACAGTTTTCGGAAGTGCACTTCCGAAATAAGCTCTGTTGCAGAATTTTAAAAAACAGTTTTAACAGCATTTATGTATGGTGGATCCGGACAATATTGTCACCGATGAGTTAGTAGTCCCGGAAGAGGTCAATGTAGATGCTAAGCCTAAAGAGCCGGTTAATGATGTTAAAACCAGTACCGTTGCGGTAGATGTTCGACCACAATTTACAAATGATATGACTTTCGCTTGTCGTGAACATTTGCTAGATTGGGTCCAAAATGAAGCTAGTAAACTTGGATTTGGAATTGTGATATTAAGGTCCAACAATGACAGTAGTAGAAGGAAAGCTTTTGTTGTGTTGAATTGCAAGAGGGGTGGGAAGTATGTACCAACAAACCGAATGTTAAAACACGATGACACGGGATCGAGAAAGTGTGCGTGTCCATTTAAGTTGCACATAACTCATAGGATTGATGATTTGTGCTATTTTAGCATCATTTATAGATTTCATAATCATGCACTGGAAACTAAGTTACACGGGCATCTAATTACGTATCGGTTGTCTCGCGAAGAGAAGGATGTTATTTTGGAATTATCGATAATTAAAGTTGCGCCGAGAAACATACTTGCCGATTTGAAGCGAAAAAGACCAGATAGTGTTTCAAATATCAAGCAGGTATACAATGAACGATACAATCTTAAAGTTGAGAAGATGGGACCGAGGTCGGAAATGCAACACCTTTTGAAACTTTTAGGTGATAACCAATACCTTTCAAGCTTCAAAACTTGTGAGGACAAATTTACGGTTCGTGACATATTTTGGAATCATCTCGAAAGTATCAAGTTGTTCAACACATTTCCAACCGCTCTTAAAATTGATTCGACGTACAAGACCAACAAGTATAGGCTTCCGCTTCTAGAAATTGTTGGTGTGACCTCCACGGACAAGACATATTCGGTTTGATTCCCTTTTTTGGAATGTGAGAAAGAAGATAACTTTACATGGGCTTTGGGAATATGTAAGACTTTGTTGGTTGATCAAAGGAATATGCCTAGTGTCATCGTTATCGACTGAGATAATGCTATGATGAATGCAGTCGGTACTGTCTTTCCGACATCAACCGCATTACTTTGTTGGTATCACATAACACGCAATGTAAGAAGTAAGCTCAAACTCGCGGTTGGAACAAAAGAAAGAAAGGATGACAACGGAAAATCATCAAAATCGTTGTTGTGGTCGACAAGATAATGGCCGCATGGAGGGAGTTTTAGATGCACGTTCCAAAGAATTGTATATCGAGAAAGTGGTACAATTCCGAACATTGTGTGTCGGATTGAACACTTGTCATTATGTCGAAACTACTATCCTTGAAAAAGTAAAAGAAAAAGTGTTTTGTGCTTGGACGGGCCGAGTTAGACATCTTGGTTGCACTACAACTAACCGAGTTGAATTTGCACATGCGAAGTTGATGAAATGGTTGGGTGATAGCAAGGGGGATTTGTGTAGGGGATGGGACACCGTGAACCAAATTCTCTGAAATTAACATAATGAAATTCAAACAGTGGTTGGTCGGAGCAAGACGGTTGTGGAACACCGGTTTAAGGGTAAAAATCTCCACTCGCAATTGATTTACAACATATCTCGTGCCGGATTGAATTGTGTTTTTCATGAAGCGAAGCGGCAGAAACGACGGGTCCGGATAGTTCAAAATGTGGGTGTACGATTAGAAAAACCTACGGGATTCCACGTGCTTGTATACTTTCTAAAAAGATGAAGTTGAATTCCCCGATACGCATGGATGAAGTAATCGATCATTGGAAAAAACTCTATTTTGATGATTTCGAACCGGCAAAAGAGGGTGGATCCAAAATTACCATCTCCGACGAGTTAGAAGAGATAATGGATAAGTTTTCTAAAGGGGATGACACCGTGAAATTGCACATAAAATAACAATTGCGAAAAATTGCGTTTCCAAAGACCACCAATTTGAAACCTCCATCTCAACCGGTTAAAACCAAATGTGCGCCTAAAAAGTCAAAAAGTACCCAAGATGACACATCAACTAAAAAAAATCCTTCTTATTGTGAACATGTTGATGCAATTATCTCGGATTCACCCACACCAAAGTCCAAGTGTAGTGCTAACAAAGGAGCACGTATTTCGAAGCCGCCTTGCACACCTCCGATAAAAAAACCTTTGATGATCTACATTGATGAGATGTCGCTATTTATGCACAAATATATTGATAATATAGTTGATATGGGTATCGACGGTAATTGTGGGTATCGGGCCGTTGCCGATTTTCTCGGAAAAGGAGAAGAATATCACCCTCTTATTCGACGGACACTTATTTCGGAGTTGACTTTGCATAGGGACATCTACGGCCGACGTTATGAGAATCAAGCAAACATTGATAAAATTTATGTTTTCCTTGTTCCATCAATAACCGGTCTCGCACCGGTTTCAAAGTGGATGTCATTCCCCGAGATGGGCCATCTTATAGCAAGTGCGTACGACCGGGTGTGTGCCGATTTGACGAGATTTGGTTTTTCGGAGAAATTCTTTACGCTTCATATTCGCCCACCTTTAGACGTGTCCGGCCGCATCATTTGTATCGGGTATCTAAGATTGTCCCACTTTGTATAATTTTTTTTGAAACCAGGTTGTCCTATTTCGGCTACATCTTGCGAGGGGACGACACATCATACAAAAGAGGCGGACAATTGGAGGATCCTTTTATTGAAAGAATGGTGAAGTTTGAAGAAATGATGTAGCAAGAGAGGGAGGATAATAGAGGGAAGTCGAAGAATTTACCGATTTTAGATTAACCGGATGTGTGTCATTTTTTGTATGTATTGTCGTCTAGAATGTAAAACCAAACTGATTCAATACATGTATAATATACCTATATTTAACGTTGTCAATGTTTATGTCATTCACATTTAATTGTTGTCATTTTGTGCATTTGTGAAATTGTGCACTTGTGAAATTGTTTATGTCTCTGCAAAATTCGGAAGTGCACTTCGAAAATTTAATGCTTCAGGGCTTATTTCGAAAATGCATTTCCGAAACATCCACTGATAGCAAGATAAGATTTGTTGGGTCATTATTACTCAAAGAAGTCTATAAATAATGCACCTATATGTTTTCATCAACATCAAGCCACAAACAACAATGACACAAACCTACCCCCACCTTGCTTTTGTATACTTCAGTAGTGGTTACCCGATGTCGTTCCAGTTTAGGTTCTCGCGCGACACGCCATTCTTGGAATTGATATCGACGCTTAGCTTTCTCTTGCAATACCCAGAAAATATGAAGGTTTTCAAGCTTGATTACTGTTTGCCTTCACTTGACGATGAGGGAGACGTCCAGTTCACTCCATTTGAGGTCAAGAACGACGAAAATTTAGCGTTTATGTGGACAACTTTTGATCGATATTCTTCGAAGGGTCCAATCGATTTGGATGCGAAACTTCAAAGATCGGGAACCGACGTTATCAAAATGTTGACCCATCCTCAACTACCCGTGTTTAACAATATGTAACTTTAATTTCATGTTGATTTATCTTTGTAATTTTGATTATTTATGATAAATCGAAGCTTTGTTGGTTTGTTTTTTGTTTTCTGCATCAGACGATATTTCGGATGTGCATCTCCGAAATATCCTAAGGGGTGATTTCGGATGTGCACATCCGAAGTCACTTTATTTCTGAAAAAAAGATGTCTTTGAAAGTCCATCTCCGAATTCACGTTTTTTCCTTTAAAAAATGGTATTTTTGGATGTGCACATTCGAAATCACATTTTTTTCAGAAAAATGGAAATTCAGAGATGCACTTCCGAAATATAGGGGCATTTATGAAATTTCGCCGCGGATTGCTAAGTAGTCAGAGAGGTATATAAAGAAGTTGTCTAAAATAATAGTTTTAAATTTAACACATAACAATAATAATAACAAAAATAAATCACATTCATTTTATTTATTCTTTTATCAAATAATTATATTAGATTCAACAAAATAATAATAGTTTGATATTCAACGAAATAATAATAATAATAATAATAATAATAATAATAATAATAATAATAATAATAATAATAATAATAATAATAATAATAATAATAATAATAATAATAATAATAATAATAATAATTTCACATTTAACATAATTATAAAAAATTTAGATTAAACAAATTGATATTTAGGTAATTTTGTGAATATCCGTTAAACTATTTAAACCATGCTCGTGACGGGTTTTATCTGCTGGTACCCACATGTACGTGTTTTTTTGTCATCTCTGATTCCAACACATGTGATTGTAATAAAGTTTGTTATTGTTCGTTCAATTTTGCCACGAGTCTTTGGAAATGAGATTCTATGTCTCGGTGACATGAAGGCGTTAATTCTCAAAAATAAATATTTATGCTCTTTAAAGTCCATAGCTCGTTCTTTAAAAGCTCTTATATTAATAATTTTAGCATTGTAATCATTTAGGAGTTTTAAGAATTCTTCATTCTTTTCTATTTTATTATTTTCTTGAACTCAGCATAGAAAGGTTTGTTTTCAATTAGAAGTATTACTACTACATGAGTTTGGAACTATGCATAACAGCATATTAGATTTGTCAGCATCTGCATCATACACATTTGGCCACTATGTAGATCTTGTGTTTCCTTTTTCAGTAATTCAATAGCAAATATGGAACTTTATAATGAATATGAAACAGCTAAATGTTATAAATAGTGATAGTGATAATGGTAGCTTTACACACTTTCTGTTAGGTATAGAGCAAAAAGATCCATCATCTTTATAAGTATAAGACAATTTTACAAATCATATCAACTTTTTAACAACTATTGAATGTGATTCAATCTCTAGTTCTCATAGCAAAATTGAGAAGCATCTTTTTTGTATTATGTAAGACAGAAAGATGGAATTTTAAACCTAAGCAACATTTTTTGAATAAAAAACGAGTTTGTGAATCAATTGATACTATTCTATGTACTATTGCTGAAAGAATTAACATTCTGCAGAAGTTTACAATTTACTTGAAATTAACATATGATGCAACTTGAACATTACTAATACTACGCTGCAGAAGTCTATAAATAATGCACCTTGTTTTTCATCTTTGACCGCTAACTCATCATCATCACCTTGCTGTTCATCATCCAATGGAAGTGAAATTTTGTTTCCTGGCAGGAAGAATAATTCTTTGTGCTCTTTAAACAACTCTATTGCTCCTTCTTTCATAGCTTCAATACCAATTCTTGAAAGTAAATCTTTGTATTAGGGCAAGAAGAATTGAAGGCACTTCTGATCAAGAATGAGAAGGATCAACATAGGTATCAAGGTGGTCGAGTTCCTGCCAATCCTGCTCCTTGGTACAAGTATAGTGCAAGATGTGCTTATCGTTCGAATAGTCCTGATCATGATACAAAGGATTGTAAACCACTAAAGCATATGATTCAAAACTTAGTTGATAAGAAGATCATTAACTTCAAGTTACCTGAGGAACCTCATATGGCTAATGTTGTGTACAACCAGAAAGGTCGAGATAATCGCAACCAACAGGTTGGGGGAGTTCTGATCTCCACACCAGCATCACAACAACAGCGTAAACATATCGCGCCTAAAAGACAATTCACAATGATCAACATGACTTTGGCTGAAGCGTTACCACAGTTGCTGAAGAAAGGGCTAATTACCTTAAGGGATCCTCCTCGGAATCCTAACACCTTGTCTCATCAGTACAATCCTAATGCGAGATGTGCTTATCACTCCGACAACATTAGACATGACACCAATGATTGCTGGCCATTTAAGAATAAGATCCAAGACATGATCGATGCTGGTGAAATTTAATTCAACCATCCTAAGACTCCTGTAGTGATCACTGCTCCCATGCCTAATCACGATAAGACTGATTAATGTCTAGAAGGATAAACTTTTTAATCATTAGACTTATTTTAATGCGCAATTTCTATTCTGTTTGTTTAAACATTTGACTCATGATAGACATTATCTGTTTTAATAATCATCATCAGTGCATTGCATATGTTTGTCTTGAACAAATTATTTCGCTATCACTCATTTTAAATTGCGTCGTTACTTTGCATATGTTTTGTGATATTCAACTCCTGCTAAGCTGTAAGCCTCTTGAAGGAGGATGATGAAAACGATACCGCAACCTCATACAGTATGCTTTTGAACAGACTATGCTGACGATGTACATGCATTGTTTCAATTCCTAAACAGTGGAGATATAAGGATGTGAATCCCTCGTCAACCCCTTTGAGCCTAAGGAGTAGAAGTTTTCTTTCATATGCAAATTAAAACCTTTAATCATAACCTGGGGCAGGGTAGTTACTCAGTTAACTCAATTTTACTAGATGCTGTTTACACAAATAATGATGGGTTCTCGTAACCATTAAGTCCGGCAGTCAACATCTATCAAAAGAAAAAAAGCTATTAAGTCAAAACCTATGAAGGAGACTTATATAAAATCAAAACATGCCACTGGCTGTAATCTCAAAATAAACAGTTCAGGCAAAAGTTAGGGATAACAAAGTCAAAAAAATAGGTCACTAAAAATCCTCGACAAAAGGAAAAGAATTACAAAAACAAAAAAAGGATGACTGCCTTTCCAAATAAACTTCCATTACTTAAACCATCATCAAATGTCAAAGTTACGACTTCAAAGCTCTTAAATGCAAATTTAACTGAGCATAGGATCGAAGAACATCACGAAGATTGGGATGGGTACAAATAAACGTTGAGCAACTATCCTTTGTTTCTTAAACCGTGAACCAAAGCCGCGTTACAACCCTTGAAAGTCCTAACTGAAGCATGGTTAGTTCGAAAGCATACTGTCATCAAAAAGGTATCCTGACTCCTTAAGGTTTACCACAAATGTTGAGTTGATATTTTGTTTTTATAAACATCACGTTTTTATAAACATCACGCTTTTACATCTCCCGTTTTAATGTTTTTCAAAAAAAATAAGACAGACATATGCATTGCATCTCATGAATTCATTAATAAACATATTTTGCTACATATTTTCAAATGTTAGCATCGGGAAGAATTTGCACAGGGTACAACTAATGACTAAAAGTCATCCCGACAGACGAGACCACTTCAGTAACAACATCTCTTACGTCTGACTCATTTAATTAGAAGTCAATGAATACAAGGGACATGACATGTTTTCTATAAATATTTGGTTTAATTCAAATATTTTTGTTAAAAAAATGTTATGATTTATACAAAATTTTCCATAAAACGAATTGTCCATTTTTTTCAGTTTCATAAAGATTATTATTATTTTTCAAAATCAAAGTGGGATAAATTATAAGAGTATTAAAATTGACATTTCCAAAAAAGTAGATTGTCGAGAAGGAATTAGAACTATTTGATGTGAGAACTGATCCCTAAATTGAATTAATCGGTTTAGTGAGCTGAATACTTACAGTAAAAAAAGTGATATTTTCAAAAAATAAGTGGTTTGTCAGGTGCAATTAAGGAATGTTTGATGGATTCTTCAAAAGTTTGTCAGGTGCAATTAAGGAATGTTTGATGGATTCTTCAAGAGTTTGTCAGGTGCAATTAAGGAATGTTTGATGGATTCTTCAAAAAAGAGTAAGTATTGATAATTCCACTTTGATTAAAAAGTCTTAAATATTGTGGAGTTATCTATTGAGTAACACTAAAATTACTTTATATATATATATATATATATATATATATATATATATATATATATATATATATATATATATATATATATATATATATATATATATATATATATATATATATATATATATATATATATATATATATATATATATATATATATATATATATACGAGGAGGGATAAAATTATATCTGCAAAGTTACACCATGAGTTACACTCGCTCAATAACTTCATATCGAATAAATATTTTTTAAAATCAACTGTTGGATTGAAACATAATATCATATAGATCTTACTTATAAAGTTTGAGGCAATCTATAATGATTTACTATACCATCAAGATATCTAAAGATTAACGTCAAAAAGTGCTTTCATAAAGCGTTAATTTTGATGTAGTTCGATGACATAGTTAATCATTAAAGATTAATCTAAAACTTTATAGGTATGATCTATATGGTGGTATAATTCAATCCAACAGTTGATTTTAAAAAATATTAATCGATGTGAAATTATTGAACAAGTGTAACTCATGGTGTAACTCTTCGGGTGTAGAGTATTTTAAATACATTATAATGACTAGTCTTCGCACTACTACGAAAAACTCCTTAAACAACAGTTGAAAAGGGCTACCTTCACACGTGTCATATCGTTGTTAAGTAGGGTGTGGCTGTAAGTTCGTTGTTTTCTCCACGGTCTGAAAAATGTTATTGTAAGGTAGAGCGCGCGCCACATATCATAATGGTTATTCTTATAAATCGTTGTGATATATACACATAGGTACTTGGTTCAAAATCCAGCTCACGGTTACAAACCGTTGTTGAAAGTATCCAAAGTTTATTATATAATATGTAGATCGCTTGTTTTTCCAAACACCTCACTAAAGAAATACAATCATTCAAATTGATGAAGAAGTCTATCATCCGAAAAATAACTATTCTTAAAAACCAACTTAAACAAACCATTGTTTTCTGATTGCATGCGTCTCATCGTTCATTTCATGCTCTTCTTTGCATATAGACAGTGGTTTATTTGTTTAACTCCTTCGATACATTGCTATCTTCGATTATAGTTAAATTTCAATAACAACAAGACATTGGATAATATGCCTCGTCATCATCACTTATCATCGTAATTTTTATTATGATAGATCACCATAAAAATTACGATTATAAGTGTTAATGACGAGGAAAATTATCCAATTAATTATTGTTATTGAAATTTAATGATAATCGAAGATAGCGATGTATCGGAGGAGCCAGATTATTATACCATATTTTATATGTAAAAAAGCGTGACGTGAAAGATAAGACAAAAACATTTAGGAAAACATTTATTGATATAAGTTGGTTTTCAAGTACAATTTAATTTGCAGATTATAAGTATCTACGTCAATTTAAATGAATGTATTTTAAGTGAGGGTTAGTGAAACAAATAATGTACATAGAATATAATAAATTCAACCTAATCTTCTTGCTCTGAGAACATTAATCAATAAAAACAACATACAAAAGAAGTTATCAACAAAACAAAATCACACAACAGAACTGTAATACGATGGGAGAACTGACTTTTAGAAATGTTGCAGATAGCAAGAGTCGCCACCGACTTTTATTTTATCCAATTAGTAAGACTAAAAGAACAGAAAAAGACCTTTAGAAAGATTTTGAGTTCGAGGGGTAAGTTATAAAAAGGGAAGGTATAAGCACCCTTTGTATCCATGGTTATCCATGGGCTCTTAATGGCAATAAACCAATAAATAAATAAATAGCATAAAATAAATAAAGAAATAAAAAGCAAAAATTAAATAAAGCATTCGACAATCATTGGAGTTTTTGAGATGAGAAAAGAAATTCGCGCGTTTAAAAAAATGAGGGTTAGAGGTATCTGTGGTGATAAATTCTAAATCTCGAAGGTTAACCTAAAATTAAATTAATTAGCCTAAAAATAAATTAATTAGCCTAAAATAATCATTAGCCTAAAAATAAATTAATTAGCCTAAAAATAAATTAATTAGCCTAAAAATAATTATTATCCTAAAATAATTATTAGCCTAAAAATAAAGAATGTGATAAACTCCTAACCCCAATTCATGAAGATGGACAACATCTACCTATTATATGCCAAAGGAGGTACCTGCAAAAATAAGATGATAATAATAATAAGAATATTAGTAATAGTAATAATAATAACACAAGAAAAGAATTGGGGTTTTTGGCCAAAATAAGAATAACTTTGATTTGGCCAAAAACCTTTTGGTTTTTGGCCAAATACGAATAACCTTGATTTGGCGAAAAGTCAAAAGGCTTTTGGCCAGAAAAACACTTGGGTACCCCTTGAGGTTAAGGGATAAAGCTCCTTCCACTTGGTCAATCCATAGGAAACCTGTTCCTAAACTACTACAATGTTACGGTTAAGAAAACAAATAAAAAAATAGAAAAATGATTAAAATAAAATTAAAAAAATAAAAAAACCTAATTATAAATCAAATAAAATAAGAACACGAAACTATAATTTTTTTTAGATTTTTTTGAAAATATGAAAATAGAAATTAAATCAAATAAAATAGAAAAAAGAGGAATTTGCGATTTTGGAAAAAATTCGGAGCAAATGGAAATAGTAGTTTCAGAATTTGACTGATAGGCTGGAAAATTTATTACTGTGCTGCAATCGGAATTGCAACCCTGAAGACGGAGAAGTAGGAGAAAATATTTTTTGTGTTTGTGAGAAGAGAGAGAGCGTGAGAATAAGGGTTAGAAAGTTGTTGTTAGTTATTTATAAGAAAATATTAGGTTAAAAGGAAAATGGGCTTGGACCTCACTAAGAGCTTAATTTATTTTATTTTCCTTATTTTGAATTATTTAAATGAATAAATCAAAACAATTGAAATAAAATAATTTAAGGGGTGATTGGATTAAAACTGTGTCCCAATAATGAATTTGCTCAATTTGGACTTTATGCACCGACTCAAAATTTTCCAACTTTCACCAGCCATAATTTTCTCAATTTTGATTATTTGAGAATAATTCTGAATTTGTCGGGAAGCTTAGGATGTCCTCTTCAATTAGTTTCGCACTTGAAGATTTTTGTCTTTAAAAATGAGAGGGCAAGTTTTGGGGTATGACAAGAACCAAATATTATAAAATGTTTACAAGACACACTGTTTATTGAAACTAATCATACGCGGAACATGAATCAATTATGAGGTTCATCTAGGTTCTGAATCTATGAAAAAGAAATATAAGTAGTAAGAAGATGACAGCTTCATAAATCATATATTTCTTCTCATAGTTTCTCAAATTAGATGAAATTTGCTGTTGTTGTTTCTTCATTTACTTTTCTCGTGACTTAACATTGTATTGTTCTTGTTTTGAGTCTTACAAACACCATGAAAGTTATCAAGATGTGAAACCGCAAACTTAATTTTCAACAACAAATACATGCAACAAAATCCTTCTTACTGTGAACATGTTGATGCATTGATCCCGGATTCATCCACACCAAAGTCCAAGTGTAGTGCTAACAAAGGAGCACGTATTTCGAAGCCGCCTTGCACACCTCTGATAAAAAAAACTTTGATGATCTACATTGATGAGATGCCGCTATTTATGCACAAATATATTGATAATATAGTTGATGTGGGTATCGACGGTAAATGTGGGTATCGGGCCGTTGCCGGTTTTCTCGGAAAAGGAGAAGAATATCACCCTCTTATTCGACGGACACTTATTTTGGAGTTGACTTTGCATAGGGACATCTACGGCCGACTTTATGAGAATCAAGCAAACTTTGATAAAATTCATGATTTCCTTGTTCCATCAATAACCAGTCACGCACCGGTTTCAAAGTGGATGTCATTCCCCGAGATGGGCCATCTTATAGCAAGTGCGTACGATCGGGTGTGTGCAGATTTGACGAGATTTGGATTTTCGGAGAAATTATTTACACTTCAAAGTCGCCTACCTTTAGACGCGTCCGTTCCGACATTTGTATCGGGTATCTAAGATTGTCCCACTTTGTACAATTTTTTTTGAAACCAGGTTGTCCTATTCCGTCTAGTTCACCCCATTTGAGGTCAAGAACGACGAAGATTTAGCGGTTATGTGGATAACTTTTGATTGATATTCTTCGAAGGGTCCAATCGAGTTGGATGCGAAACTTCAAAGATAGGGAGCCGACGTTATCAAAATGTTGACCCATCCTCAACTACCCATGTTTAACAATATGTAACTTTAATTTCATGTTGATTTATCTTTGTAATTTCGATTATTTATGATAAATTGAAGCTTTGTTGGTTTGTTTTTTGTTTTCTGCATCAGAGGATATTTCGGATGTGCATCTCCGAAATATCCTAAGGGGTGATTTCAGATGTGCACATCCGAAGTCACTTTATTTCTGAAAAAAAGGTGACTTCGGAAGTCCATCTCCGAATTCACGTTTTTTCCTTTAAAAAATGGTATTTTTGGATGTGCACATCCGAAATCACATTTTTTTTTCAGAAAAATATGAATTTAGAGATGCACTTCCGAAATATAGGGGCATTTATGAAATTTCGCCACGGGTTGCTAAGAAGTCAGTGAGGTATATAAAGAAATTGTCTAAAATAATAGTTTTAAATTTAACACATGACAATAATAATAACAAAAATAAATCACATTCATTTTATTTATTCTTTTATCAAATAATTATATTAGATTCAACAAAATAATATTAGTTTGATATTCAACAAAATAATATTAGTTTGATATTCAACGAAATAATAATAATAATAATAATAATAATAATAATAATAATAATAATAATAATTTCACATTTAACATAATTATAAAAAAAAAAAAAATTAGTTGCTCTTTTGTAAAGAATATTTGGAGGGATATAGCGGTGTGGATAGGTAAAGATGGGATAGGAGAGAAAGAGAGCTTCTAGAGTTTTATGGATTGGCACTCTTTTTGTAAATCAAAAAAAGTATTGGTTAAGAAAGTAGATATTATTTGGTTGGCTACAACTTGGTCTTTATGGTTAAGTAGGAATGAGGTTTGTTTCCGGGAAGAGGTTTTGAATCTAGATGATTTGATTTGGAACATCAAAGTGTTGGTGTGGAGGTGTTTTTTGTGGAGAGAATACACATTCCAACTATTCCTTTTATGATTTTGTCAAAGATCCGATTCGGTTCTTATCATAATCTTTAGTTGGTTTGTATTTTTCTGTCTGGCTAAGTGTTCCCCTTCTGTAAACAGGTTGGAGAACCCTTAGTTCTCTGGTTTATATTATCTTGTTTACTAATAAAAAATTTTAGATTAAACAAATTGATATTTAAGTAATTTTGTGAATATCCGTTAAACTTTTTAACCCATGCTCGTGACGGGTTTTATCTGCTGGTACCCACATGTATGTGTTTTTTTGTCATCTCTGATTCCAACACATGTAATTGTAATAAAGTTTGTTATTGTTGGTTCAATTTTGCCGTGAGTCTTTGGAAATGAGATTTTATGTCTAGGAGACATGAAGGCGTTGATTCTCAAAAATAAATATTTATGCTCTTTAAAGTCCATAGCTCGTTCTTTAAAAGCTCTTATATTAATAATTTTAGCATTGTAATCATTTAGGAGTTTTAAGAATTCTTCATTCTTTTCTATTTTATTATTTTCTTGAACTCAGCATAGAAAGGTTTGTTTTCATGAATTTGGAAATATGCATAACAGCATATTAGATTTTAAGCATCTTCATTATGTTCATCTTCGACCATTAATGCATCGCAATCACCTTGTTGTTCATCATCTTTCTGTTCACCTTTGACTGCTAATGCATCATCATCACCTTTTTGTTCATCATCTATGACTGCTAATGCATCATCATCACCTTAATCTTCATCATCTTTGGCCGCTAATGTATGGTTTTAAATTGCGGTTGCGGTCGCGGATGCGGTTGCGGGTGTTGCGATTGCGGGCAATGCGGTTGCTGCGATGCGCATTGCGGCCGTTGCGGCGTGAATTTTGAACCCGAGATATTTGAAAAACATCATTATAAAACTCTTAAAATTAATATTTTACATTACAAATCACATGTAAATTGAGTTTTTGGGCTCACAAATGTTAGTTATGATGAAAATATGTGAATTGTTAGAGGTTGATTAGTTGATAGTTGATAAAAGATAGTTTTAGAGAGTTATTTAGAAAGAAGGCTATGTCATTGATTTCTTGGATGATGAATTACAAGATAGCAATTGCCTATTTATAGGCTCAAGTCACCAACCTCTCAATGGTGGTGAATATTTCTACATCTCTTTAGTTCTTTCTAGAATTCTCATGATAGATTAGTATCATGATGATTCTAGGTTATTCTATATTTTACATACATTTATAATTATAGATTGATCTACCATATCCATTCACACTAGAGTTCTAGATTATTCTACCATATTCTTATACACTATAATTCTAGGATATTCTACCATTTTCATACATATTATATTTAGAATATTCTAGAAATTTGTAGCAATTTCAACACTCCTCCTTGATGCAAATTTCCGTGACTCCAAGCATGGCTCGTAGTTCTTCAAATCTTGGTCTCGCCAACGCTTTCGTGAATATATCTGCAATTTGATCTTCTATCCTGCAGTAGTCGAGTTTGATCTCTTTAATTGCTTCAGCTTCTCTGATAAAGTGATACTTGATTGCTATGTGTTTTGTTCTACTGTGATGCACTGGATTTTTCGCCATTGCAATTGCTGATTTGTGGTCACAATTGATCTTAGTAGGCTCATCTTGTTTTTCTCCCATGTCTTTGAGTATCCTGCGAAGCCATATAGCTTGACTCGTTGCTTCAGCAGCTGCCACATACTCTACTTCTGCTGTTTGTGCAACTGTAGCTTGCTTCTTTGATGCCCAAGAAAACATTCCTGATCCTAGAGAGAAAGCATAGCCAGAGGTGCTCTTCATGTCATCTACCGAACCTGCCCAATCACTGTCGGTGTAGCCAAGTAATCCTGAGTTGGTTTCGGTAGTGTACCATATACCGAACTCTTTTGTTCCTTGAAGATACCTCAAAATTCTTTTTCCTGCTCCAAAGTGTATTTGACTTGGGCTTTGCATGAATCTTGATAGAAGACTTGTAGCATACATTATATCTGGTCGTGTAGCTGTTAAATATAGAAGACTTCCAATTAGACTTCTGTATTTAGATGCATCAGCTTGTGGTGCTCCATCATTCTTCTGTAGTTTCTCATTTGTTATGAGTGGAGTAGCGACAGGTTTGCAACCGTACATCTTGAATTTCTTAAGTAAGCCTTCTGTGTATTTCTTTTGCGAGATGAATATCCCTTCATTTCTCTGACTTACCTCTATACCGAGGAAGTAACTCATCAAACCAAGGTCGGTCATCTCAAAGGTCTTCATCATGTCTTCTTTGAACTCCATCATCATCTTAGTATTGTTTCCCGTGTAGATAAGGTCATCTACATACAGAGAGAGTAAGAGAGTGTACTGACCTTGAGACTTGATGTAAAGTGTAGGCTCACTCTTGCTCCTCCTGAATCCTCGATCCATGAAATATTGATCGATTCTGCTATACCATGCTCGAGGTGCTTGCTTCAAACCGTAGAGTGCTTTTCTTAGTCTTAACACTTTGCTTTCTTCACCTTCAGATATGAATCCTCGTGGCTGCTCCACATAGATCTCTTCTTCAAGTACGCCATTAAGGAAGGCAGATTTGACATCTAGTTGATGGATACTCCATCCTTTTTGTGCCGCAAGAGCTATTAGGGCTCTTATGGTATCAAGACGAGCTAATGGTGCAAATGTCTCATTGTAGTCAATCCCAGGTTGTTGTGAGTAACCCTTAGCTACTAGCCTCGCTTTGTGTTTCTGTATGGTGCCATCAGGGTTGAGCTTTGTCTTATAGACCCACTTAACCCCAATGATATCTTTTCCATGGGGACGATTTACTAACTCCCATGTGTTGTTTTTCTCGATCATCTTTATCTCTTCTTCCATTGCCTTGACCCATACTTCCTGCTTTGACGCTTCTTCAAAACTTCCAGGTTCAAGTATGGCCATGTTACAGGTTTCATATATGTCCACCAAGGATCTTACTCGTCTTGGAGTAGACTCTGGTGATGATAGTTCTTGTTCTTGTTGTTGTGGTGGAGGCGAAAGAGGTTCACCTGATTCTTCTTCCTCAAGTTCTTCATCCTCAAGTTCTTCTTGAGGTAGTTGAGCTGGTATAAGGATGGTCTTCTCCACTTTTTCTTCATCCCAATTCCAAGAAGCATTCTCATCAACTTCAACATCTCGACTGATGATGAGTTTTTTAGTTTGCAAGTTGTAGACACGGTATCCCTTAGAGATTGTGCTATACCCCAGGAAGATACCTCGTATAGTCTTGTCTTCAAGCTTATGCCTCTTCACGTCTGGAATATGAATGTAGCATATAGATCCAAAGACCCTTAGGTGCTTTGCTGATGGCTTCTTCCCGCTCCAGGCTTCAATTGGAGTCTTATCTTGTACTGCCTTAGTTGGACATCTATTGAGTATGTAAACAGCAGTGTAGACCGCTTCAGCCCAGAATGTGTTAGGCATTCCCTTCTCCTTGAGCATCGATCTAGCCATCTCCATAACTGTGCGATTCTTTCTCTCGGACACACCATTTTGTTGAGGTGAATATGCGACTGTAAGTTGTCGCTCTATGCCTTCATCCGCGCAAAATCTGTCAAACTCGCGAGAGGTGTACTCTTTGCCGCGATCACTTCTTAGTATTTTTATCTGTTTTCCACTTTGATTTTCCGCAAGGGCCTTGAACTTTTTGAATACTCCAAAGACTTCTGATTTTTCTTTTAGGAAATAGACCCATGTCATTCTAGAGAAGTCATCAATGAAGAGTATAAAGTACCTGTTGTTCTCATGTGATGGCGTCCTCATCGGTCCACATACGTCGGTATGTATCAGTTCCAACAGGTCTTTCCCTCTCCATGCTCCAGTTGTTGAAAATGGAAATCTGTGTTGCTTACCAAGGAGACACCCTTCGCACACTTCATTGTTTTCCTTTATGCTTGGAAGATCTCTCATCATGTTCTTCTCATGTAACTGCTTCCAGGCATGTGTGTTGAAGTGGCCAAATCTTCGATGCCAGAGCCATGAATCATCAACTTGTACTTTCATGGCAATGTTAGTTGCATATTTTAAATTTAGCGGGAAGCTTCTATTGCTCTTATTCATCTTCACTTGGGCAATCTCGGCCCTTTTATTTTTGTTGTCTAATATTTTGCATACACCTCCTTCAAAGTGAAGTGTATAGCCTCTCTCCATCATTTGACCAATGCTTAGAAGATTTTCTTTTAGGCTGGGAACTAGTAAGACATCATGGATGAGTCGCATACCTTTATCAGTCTCCACCATGACAGTGCCTTTTCCTTTTGATTCAACCACACTACCATTTCCCAGTCGGACTTTCACTTTGACAGACTCGTCAATGCTTTTGAAAATAGTCTCATCCTTGGCCATGTGATTGCTACATCCACTATCCAAGTACCAGCTTCCTCCTTTTTCTTTCATTGAGTCTTGAGTGGCATAGAACATACATTGTTCTTGATCATGCTCCTCTGCAATATTAGCTTGATGCCTATCTTTGTTGCGACAATTTTTCTCTATGTGTCCGAACTTCTTGCAATGGTTGCATTGTGGCATATTACGGTACCAACAATTTTTCTCTGCGTGGCCTGGTCTTTTGCATATATTGCATGGAGGATTTTTATCTGGCTTGTTCTTAAAGAAATTTCTAGAAGATTCTCTTCTTCTAGAAGTTTCTCCATAACTCTTCTTTCCTTCATCTTCTTTATTTTGGGGCCGAAATTTGAGCTTTGATCGAAAGGCATTTTCAAGCGTATCTTCTTTATGCCTATTCAGTCTTTGCTCATATGCTTCAAGAGAGCCCACCAGTTCTGTCACTGATAGAGTGGACAAATCTTTGGTTTCCTCAATCGTTGTCACGATTGGGTCAAACTTTGGGGGCATAGTAATTAGAATTTTCTCAACAATTTTCTTGTCAAGAATATCATCCCCAAAAGCTCTCATTTGATTAACTATTTCTTTGACTTTAGAATAGTAATCTTTAACTGTCTCAAAATCCTTCATCTTCAATAGTTCAAAATCTCTTCTTAGAGATTGAAGTTTAACAGCACGTACCTTATCACTTCCTTGAAACTCCTCCTTCAATGTGTTCCACGCATCTTTGGCAGTCTTAGCTCCCATAATTCTTGGAAAAATTGCATCAGTCACGGCTTGTTGCAAGGTGAACAACGCCTTTGAATTTTTCTGTTTATTTTTCTTCAACTCCTTTTCTTGAGTTGCATTAAGAGTTGAAGTATCCGCGGGAACAGTGAATCCTTCTTCTACTATGTCCCATATATCTTGAGATGAAAAATATGTTTCCATTTTAACACGCCAGAAATCATAATTTTCACCATTGAAAATAGGGACAGAAATAGATGATGATTGAGTGGTGTTATCCATAGCTTAGAAATTGTTTTTGAAGGGGGTTAATATTACAAAGGAAATTTTTGAAGTAGTTGGGAGGATTTTGGAATGTTAGGTAGGTAATATAACTACGCCCAATGTATGACCGAACGTAGCTCTGATGCCACTGTTAGAGGTTGATTAGTTGATAGTTGATAAAAGATAGTTTTAGAGAGTTATTTAGAAAGAAGGCTATGTCATTGATTTCTTGGATGATGAATTACAAGATAGCAATTGCCTATTTATAGGCTCAAGTCACCAACCTCTCAATGGTGGTGAATATTTCTACATCTCTTTAGTTCTTTCTAGAATTCTCATGATAGATTAGTATCATGATGATTCTAGGTTATTCTATATTTTACATACATTTATAATTATAGATTGATCTACCATATCCATTCACACTAGAGTTCTAGATTATTCTACCATATTCTTATACACTATAATTCTAGGATATTCTACCATTTTCATACATATTATATTTAGAATATTCTAGAAATTTGTAGCAATTTCAACATGAATAAATAAGGTTGAAGGTGTTTGATGTGAATTATTGTGTTGTGGGACGTGTGATTATAAATCACACCGCAATTGCGGCCTGATGCGGATGCAGAGGCTACCGCATCAGCAATATTGCGGCTGCAATTGCGGTTGCGGATCGCAATTTAAAACCATATCGCCATCACCTTGTTGTTCATCATCTTTCTGTTCATTTTTCTCAGCAAATGCATCGTCCTTACCTTGTTGTTCATCATCTTTCTGTTCATCTTCCACCACTAATGCATCATCATCACCTTGTTTTTCATCTTTGACCGCTAACTCATCGTCATCACCTTGCTGTTCATCATCCAATGGAAGTGAAATTTTGTTTCCTGGCAGGAAGATATTGAATCTTGAAAGTAAATCTTTGTGCTCTTTAAACAACTCTATTGCTCCTTCTTTCATAGCTTCAATACCAATTCTTCTGGCTTCATAATCACGTATGAGTCTGACAAATTCGTCAAACTTTTCAATCTTATCTTCAAACACAAATCTTACTGTCTTTACATACGCCAATACATCATCAAACGTGTGATCTGTTCTTGAACTGCTCATCTTGAAAGCTAAACGAAAACTCAAAAGGTATAAAGGGAAGAGAGAAGAGGAGTATTAATGGGGTAACTAAGTATATGATATGCTCTGCCTTTATATATAGAGTTAGTAGGGTGGGGGTAACTAACAGCTAGAAATTGCATTAAAATACTTGAGAAACTCATAAACATGAGTTGTAATGAACAAATTTTCTAATCAGTTCATCATCACAAGGAAGCACTATTATTAGAAAAATGGAAAATGAAAAAATCTCATGAAGGAAATTTTAAATGGATGTATTAGTTAGTTAATTCTAAGCGTGATTAGTTGCTGAATTAACTACTTAACTGTAAGTTAGTTAAGCGTGTAACTGTCATGTTTCTTTTTCTGTATTGATGCTTCACATTGTAAACGCAAGTTAACATTTAATAATGAATTTCAGTTCCTACTCTAAATTCTGTTAACTGCAATATGATATCACAAGGATTTTTTTGATTTTCTTCTTGCTTCCACTTTCGTCATCTTCTTCTATAATTTGTGGTTTCCTTGATTCTTTCAATGGCGAATCACGATGATCCTTACTACCTTCGTTCTTCTGATCATCCCGATGTTGTTTTGGTTTCACAACCATTAACCGATGATAACTTAAATTCACGGCGTCCTGCAATGTTGATGGCAAGAACAAAATTGGTTTTGTTGTTGACACGAATCCAAGACCCGAAGAAAATAGTCCTCAATTCCATTTTTGGATGCATCACAACAGAGCATGGTTTCTCTAAGTTCCATGGTTTTCCTCCTGGATATCAGAAACCTCAGAGTTTAAGATCATCCAATCAAGCCAACAATTCAAATGACAATGTTGTCATTGACATGTCTTCCATGACTTCTTACAATTATCAGCAAATCATTCAGTTTTTACAAGCTCAAATGTCCAAGGCCAGAATATATGAAGCTAGTTCATCAGTGAAATCTTTGGTAGAATCCCTACATACAACAATGAAAATTATTGTGAAGCCACTACTACCTCACATGCAACAAATAAGCATGTTTTTTTTTTTGAAATTAACTCCACACTCTCACGTGTATTAGCTCTGAAAGCATCCTTTGCTGTAGGTTTAGAAGAAGGTCAGATACAGTGCAATATATAATGAATCACACATTTGATTTTCAGTGATGTATAATGAATCCATACAATTAGCCAATTAAGGATTATAACGCTGATGGCTAATCATCTATGATTTAACTTAATATATTATTAATGTTGATGGCATAAAGTCTTTGTTAAGATTAATTATTTTTACCTCAATTTCTAAAGGGATCATGAAACATGAGTGTGCAAAGGCAATGTTACTAAATATTGTGAAGTTTGTTCAAACTTTGAGTCATTGCACGCCTATACCACTTAGGTTTCCTTTAATGCCTTTGTTTTAATAGCATATCCAATTCAAAAAATCAAAATCATTCATGAACACTATTGATTCCAAAATTGCAAAATAAAATAAAACATATTAGAACACTCATACCTACAACTTTACTCACACTCACACCAATTTATTCATATAAAATAAAATATATGAATGTTCAAATATATTTTTCTTTTCTTTTGCTATTTTGATTCATTAGAGTACATGAGCTGATTTGAATTTGAATTTGACATGTTACCAAAAAAACAAAGAAATTAAAGGAAGTGTAAAAGTATAGCTATATCATTGACTCAAATGTTTGGACAAGTTTTATAATTTTTTTGAAAACATTGCCTTTGCATACTACTACTTCATCATTCAAATAGAAATTCAGGTAAATATTATTAAAAACAATTCAGAATTCAGTGATATTCTGTATTTTTATGTTGATGTTTATTGTTGATAAATTTTGTAAAATCTGATTTTATATGATACAATGCTACTTCATGATTATTAGTTATTGTATACTATTGCATGTTTTCCCAACACACACTTGCGGATGAAGAGGGAAAGGAAACAAATAAAAAAACAGGTAAAATGACCTCATGCAAACACATGTAACTGAATTAATTAATAAGTATAAACCATGATAACACAAAAATCATTATACATGTATTAGTTTTCAAAGCATCGTCGTCTAGTCGTCTGCTTCAGGTTCAGAAGCAACTTTTAGTCTCTCCACCTCCTAATTTCAGAGATATTGATTAAAGATGTTTTAATCTTAAGAATAGGAAATCGTGAAACATAATAGGTTGAACCTGTAGATCAAACAATTATTTTAACAAAAAAATAATCTTAAGAATAAGAAATCGTGAAACATAATAGGTTGAACCTGTAGATCAAACAGTTATTTCAATAAAAAAATAATACCTTGTGTTTGGAATTGACATGAGAGATGATTAGTGTTAACACAGAAAAACCGTTCTGATATGAATTCTCTATTAGAAATTGAAAGGGCCAAATTTATAGACTTGGCAATGCAATTGACTACCTTGAAAATAGGAAACTGAGTCACACACTAACAACCCATCTTAAATGTATGCGAGAAAATAGAAATTGAAAGCACGTGCATAAAAACCGGAGACAAGTTAGAATAGGAGAATGGGAGAAAACTGGAATGAACGAATAAAAAACTATGCACCTGAATAGATATGGGGTACTGCTCAACCAAATGAAATAAATTCTTAACTTTTATGAATAATTTTTTTAATGGGTACTTCTATTAAAAATTGATAAGCAATGTAGAGTAATATTCATTGAAATAACTGTTTTCAAATTGGTATATTTAAATCTAGTCATATGAAATTAAACATGACTTTAGAGTATGATTTCAACAACAAAAAATTTATAAATTCATTGGAAGCACGTGAATTCAGTTCAATAGATTATATTCAATAAAATATTTTGATGTAGCTGAATATTAAGCATATTTTGTTGATCTTTAGTTATGAAATGAAGTAATTAATGAAATAAGGGTTTAATGGACTAACAGTATAAAAAATAGAAATATATCAATCAATCATTTCATACAATTAATTAAAATTTTGTAATCTGATTTGGTGGGATACATGGTCGTGACCATGTAAATTTTTTTACATTATCCGTACATCATCCATTTTCTCATAAAATATACACGTACTTGTTTATCAGAAGAGTATATTCAATATTATACATGGTCCACATGTCATGTTAATGTATATTTATACATTATACAAAATAACATGAATCTCTTTCTTTCTGTATGAAATTATATTTTGTGCAGGACATGTGTTGGACATAATATATGGACAATTGTGTATAGTTTTTTTATGACAGATTAACAGAAACATGTTAGGAATATATTATACAATTAATAAATACCAAAAATACAGCAGACAAAGTTCATCTATTATATCTCTTCATATGGAAATTGTTATTAGTTATATTAATAGGTTTTTATTATAGGCCAAATATAGACTAGGTTTTCAATGCATAATTGCATATATCCTTGTATCCATTTTTAGTTTATATTGTTCGTGTATATATGTAATGCAATTCACATGAAATAAAAACACAACAATTATTCCTACTTTACTACATATTTTCTTATATGGTATTAGAGCTTTTCTAGTTAATGTCCCTCACTTTGTTTTTTTCTTCTTCATTGACACCCTTGTTTTCATCACTCCACCACAAACGCAAACACAGATCCTTGTGTTATTCACTATTCAAATAATCCTTCAATTGTCCTTGTTACCCCTTTACTTACTGGTGATAACTATGGTTCATGGAGTTGTGCAGTAACAATAGCACTTCGTGCCAAAAAATAAATTAGGTTTTGTTGACGAGTCACTTACCAGTCCGAAGAAGAAAGAAGGCATTCCTAATTGGAAACGTTGCAACGATCTGGTTGGAAGTTGGATTCTTAGCTCGGTTTCAACCGAGATTCGTCCCAGCATTTTGTACGGTGAAACTGCAGCACAAATCTAGTCCGATCTAAAAGATCGATTCTCTCAATCAAATGCTCCTAAAATATATCAATTAAAACATTCAATTTCTACCTTCAAACAAGAAGGTATGTCTGTCTCTCTTTATTTCACTCAACTCAAATCTCTTTGGGATGAACTCAATTCTATTGCTCCTATCAATCCTTGTATATGTGGTAATGCTAAAAGTATTCTTGATCAGCAAAATCAAGTTCGTGCCATGGAATTCCTTCAAGGAGTTCATGACCATTTTTCGACTGTCCGCAGTCAAATTCTTCTGATGGATCCATTTTATCAATTTAGCGTATATCTAGTTCTTCAGGAAGAAAAAAAGCAAGAGATCAATTTTCGTCCTCTCCCTGCTGAAGAATCAGTTGTTCTCCATACATATAAAGTGCCATATCGCACTCAAGGAAAATTCCAGCGTCTTTACTGTGAACACTGCAATAAGCATGGTCACACAATTGCTACTTGATATTAGATTCATGGTTTTCCAAATAAGCCACAAAAGAAATCAGAACCATCATCATCCTCTTCTTCTAATCAACTTTCAAGCGCACAATATCAAAAACTAATATCACTCTTAGCTAAAGAAGCGGCTATGGGACCATCAGTGAACTTGGCAAATACAACCTTTACTTGTATTCCTTTTTCATGGATTATTGATTCTAGTGCTTCAAACCACATATGTACATCTCTTTCTTTATTTTCTTCATATTCTCCCGTTCATACTCATATCCCTGTTCAATTGTCTGATGGTTCTCAAGCGCTTGTGAAACACATAGGCACTATTAATTGTTCACCATCACTAACACTTACAAATGTTTTTCACATTCCGTCTTTCAAATATAACCTATTATCTATCTCACAATTAACAAAAACAATAAATTATGATGCGATTTTCTCATCTCTTGGTTGCATTTTTTCAAGACCGGACAACGAAGAAGATGATTGGTCAGGGTAGTGCTCAGAATGGACTCTTCTATCAAAATGATACATGAATATAAATAAGCATGATAAGGATCACTATTGCCTTAGTCATCCATCAAGCTCATTTTTTAGTTCTAAGCATTGTAATAAGTTTGACCTATGGTATTCACGCCTAGGTCATCCATCATTGTCTCGTTTTAATTTCATTGTTAAAAATTCTCCAAATATTAATGCAAATAAAGACTTTATTTGTGAAATCTGTCCGTGTGCAAAACAATTGTGCTTATCTTTTTCTTTAAGAACTACTTATTCATCTCATTGCTTTGAATTAATTCCTATTGACATTTGGGGTCAATTCTCTATACCATCCAACAATGGATCACATTATTTTCTAACAATTGTCGATGATTATTCAAATGTACTTGGTTGTATCTAATGCAACATAAATCTGAAACATTCACTATGTTAGTTCATTTTTTTACTCAAATAAATCGTCAATTTAATACTAAAACCAATCAAATCAACTTTGGTAATGGGGACATCTTTCTTCCCCAACTCCAAACCATTCGTTCTGACAACGGTTCAGAATTCTTCCCTAACTCCTCCCTTTAATAATACCATAAGCATTAACACTCAAATTCTTGATTATGAATTTTACGACACGTCTTCCACTTTACCAACTCAACCTAATAGCCCTCCTAGAAATAGTCATAATGATAATCCAAATGACACAAATGTGGCTATTCCCTCTTCTCAAGATGATACCTCATCCAATCTTTCATCAATTTATGTAGAAACTCTTCCAAACAATCCTTCTATAGAATTGATTCCTTCAAATGTTCGCCATCTTCAACGTATTCGTACTCCTTCAGTTTGCCTCAGGATTACGTCACTAAAATTAATAATGTCACATCAAAATTTAATTTTCCTTTGGAAAATTATTTATCATTCTCAAATCTAAGTAATTCTCATCGAGCTTTTCTTATCAATCTCATTGATAATAAAGAACCAAAATCTTATTCTCAAGCCATGCAATCAGCTGAATGGCGTGAAGCTATGGCTAAAGAAATTCAAGCTCTTGAATCGAACATCACTTGGACTGTATGCTCACTCCCATAAGGAAAATGCGTAATTGGTTGTAAGTGGGTTTAAAAAATAAAATGTCACTCTGATGGTACCATTGAGAGGTATAAGGCCCAATTAGTAGCCAAAGGCTCACTTAAGTTCAAGGTATCGATTATCATGATACCTTAGCACCAGTCGCCAAATTAGTCACGATTCTGAAGGTTGAGAAAACACTTAGGAGTGGGGTTGAATAAGTGATTCTTTTTCGTTTGAAGGAAAGATAGACAGAACATAGTTATTTTTATTCTAGTTCACCTTCTCAATAAGGCTACCTCCAGTCCACCCTCAACAAGGTGATTTGCCTCTCTCAACGAGGACTTAATCCACTATAATCAGAACCTGATTACACTTGCACGACCAACCGTCGTGACTCACAATACAATGCACGAGCCAAACTGCTGGTGACTAACAATCATGCACAAACCAACTGTTTGTGACTAACTAACTTCTAAGGCTCAAATAGTCCTAGACTTCTTGAGACTTCTGACCTAACCGGTCTCTCAAGGGCTCAATTACTGCGTAACTTCTGATGAAACTGTATAGGGTTGCTTCGAAAAAGTTGTAATCACCACTGTGATATTTCACTAAGATTAAGTACAAAGTTATGAACTCAGAATATGAATATGAGAGTTTTTGCTTCAGAGAGTTTTATTCACACTTGATGATTTTTCAGAGTAATGATGTTCTCGTGTGTGATTGTTGTTTTGTGATTCAAGCGATCATGAATATATATAGCTTCAAGATTTTTCCCTGTTAACTTCAACTCTTGTATCCAGCATTAAATGGTTTGCGTGTTAACTTAGCTTTTGTTTTCTCCAAGGATTTGCATGTGGATAACTTCTTCAATCAACCTTGGGAATTGCGCTTTTGGAGTGTTGCAGTCGTTTTACTAATGATTATGTCTTTAACGGTATTATTTTGAATCAATCTTCGTGATCTTCTGTTCACCCTTGCATTTCAACTTCTGTTATAGATGTGTTCGCAACGGTTTGGTGCAGTATCAGAAGTTGCCTTAAGACTTTGAGTATCTCTTGGGTTTATCGAGCTTTGCATATTTGTCAAGTTCTGATTGTGCTGGTACTGGTACATCTTCTAAAATCAGAAACATATAATTAGAGTACCATTTTTGCTTATACGAAATTTATTTGCTTGTTATCATCAAAATACTAAAATATGATTGGAACTAAACTATGTTCTAACAATCTCCCCCTTTTTGATGATGACAAAACATTTTCGTTCTGTTCAGAAATTTTGTATATGAGAGAAACAGTCTCCCCCTGAGATGTGTAATATCCCCCTGAAATAAATATTTAAAGAGAAATATAATAGATAACTTCCCTGAGTAATTTTCTCCTTGACTTGATTCTTCAGAAGATTGATGGATGTGGCTATGCATACGCGCATCTTTACAGAAGTTCTAAGGATATATATTTCTTCTTTTTCAGATATTCCTGCATTCTTTTAACAACATAAACTTCTGGTACACAAGTTAGAAAAGATTTATCTTTGATTCTTAAGACTTTTCCAGATAATGTTCAGATCGTTCAGAATAGTAATTTTACTTTGTGAGTTCAATGATATAGAATTAGATATGTTTTGTTCAAAATTTAAATATCAGTGTTCTCTTTATTTTTTATATGTTTCAAATTATATAATGATGATTAAAATTATCCTCCTCTCTTATTAAAATTTATACTAATTCTCCCCCTTTTTGTCATAATCAAAAAGTGTATGATGATGTATGAGTTATTGTAGCCAGGTAGGACTGTTATAAGCATTAAAATATCATGTTATCCCAGACAGAAATAGTAGTAAAAAAAATATTCATTGATCAGAAAAAAAAACATTCATGAAAGATATAGACTCAAGATACTAAGATACACACTCCTAATAGTTATATTCATAATATCCTCCATGAAAGAAAAAGCGATCATAACGCTCAGCATACAGTGCTTCCCTCTTGTTCGGAAGTTTTAAAGTGCGAAGTGTGTTCACTATTCCTGCAGATTCAAAAGGTATGAAGAATTCTTGACCACACTTAAAGGCTATTAGAGACTCTCTTAAGTGTCCAAAAATGATCGCAGCAAGGTTTATTGGTTTATTTGATTCTAGGGGATTGATCGAGAACCTATCTCTAGCATACAAAATTTTATGGATTTTTCCTCGAGGAATGAGGTTTGAAAGAATCATCTTAAACCAGACTTGTTTGGATGAGGAGAGGTAGTAGGGGTTGTTTCTGAGACGATGAGCTAGTCTGCTCAAGTCGTTTGGAATGACAAATGCATTGGCATAGTCAAAGACAGTGAGACATGCAACATTATTCCTAGCTGGACATCCAATTACTTCAGCAATGGATGCTTCAGAAATTGTAAGCTGAATTCCATGAATGGAGGAAGTAATACTTAGGTTATCTTCACTGACTGAAGCATTGACCCATAAATTTTTTACTAGGTTTGGAAGGACAAAACCATTCAGGAGAGAAATGTAGGATCCCCATCCTAGTTTATGGCAGAGGTTGATATAATAGTTGTCTCTTTTCGATAACCATAAATTATGTTCTTTAATGACAGTGAGGTTTGTTTGTGAAGCCATGCTTGAAGGTGGAGAAAAAACACAAGAAAGAGGGGATTGAATTGTGTTCTTTATCAAATTAAAATTCGCTTTTTCTAAATTCTTTTCTTTCTCTTAGTATCTCATCTTCTGGATATGCTTTAATGTTGCGGAAGCATGTTTGGAATGGAGTTGCATAACCAATGATTCTCCACCTCCACTTCATTAGGAGCGCAAAATTGAATTCTCCCAAGCTTCTTATACCAAGATCGCCTTTATCGAAAGGGAGACAAACCTCTTTCCAACTTATCCAATGGATTTTCCTTTTCAATTTATTAATCTCCGCAATAATCTTCTTAGGAGCTTTGTAGAAGGATAAAGTGAAAATCGATAGACTACTCAAGACCAAGAAGAAGACAACAGACTTCTGTCTAAAAATTGGGAGTTTCATATAATCTTGGATTTTATTTCATAAATATCCTGATTTTATGAATACTCGGTTTTTAGAATTTTTCTTATACGGTATTTTGGTTCGCTGTTGAATTTATTCTTACACAAACGCCAAGTACTGTTTATCACTTCACACACGCTGTTTATTTGAGATTTATTTGCAGATAAATAGTACTGACGCAATTGGTACATAATTAAATTTTGCAGGCGCAGAGTCCGAGGATTCAGACTGTACTGGTAACGAGTAAATAATTATTAGTTTTTGTTTCCCACTAATTTTTGTACTATATTCTATTATTTTCAAAATCTTTTCCTTTCTTTTCAAATCTCTTTCTTTCAAAATCAAATCCTAACTTTATTCTATACATCTCTCTTTTCAAACCCTACCATACACTTTCTTTCAAATCCTACTACCACTCAAATTTTCCTTTTTTGTGCGGAATCACTTCATTCACCAACGTCTCTATCCTTCTTTTCACTCTATAAATACCTCTCATTTTTTCCATAAATTCTCACATCGAATTTCAACTCATCTCTCAAATTTCTACCTCATATTTATTTTTTTTCTTTTCTTCCCCGGCAAAAATGTTAAAGTGGATGGATACGTGTTTTCTTATGGTCATCACCGTCTTGGTGGTGATCATGTCCTTTTTCTGTCTGCATAGTCCTGAAAAATGTGGACCTGGGTTGTTTACACTCCCAATCATCTATATGTTGTTATTTATAGCATGGGTTCTTAATCGTCATTTTTAAAGTTTGTCGTATCTTTTGTTTTCAAATAATGTACCGTTTATTTGTCGTACTGTTCATTATATTATATAATATTTGTACTGTCAGTATTAAATGTCGTACTATCTGTCATATTGTAGTTTAATTATCCAAATAATATTTTGTGCGTTTTCTGCTAATTAAATATTTATTTTTCTGCGCATTAAATATTTTTCAAGGTTATTATCGGTAAGTTCGTTCGCGTACAGTGTATTTTATTTATTTATTATGTTTGTGTTTTTCTAACAACTCATGTAAATAAATCTTCACCATTAACATAACAAAAAACAAAAAGAAAAAAATTAACTTTAACTGTTGAATTTTCACTTTAACTGTTACGTTAATGCCCAGACAGCCAGTTGACAGTCAAACCCGCTGACAGCACGATTCTCCGTGTTTTGTACCATCAATCAAATCAATCTTTTGCATTTCAAAATTCCAAGATTTTTGTTCTAGAAGTCTTCTGATAATCACATGATCAGCAGAGACTCAGCACTGCACAAAAATCAGGTACGCTTAACTGTCTCCTACACAAACAGTCCCTAACTAGGGTTTTTGTTTTTTTCAGGAGAACAAGTTTTTTGAGACCTAAAATGGATGTCATGGACCTCCATATATCTCAAAGTACCACCATACAAATTTTCAAACTTCAATTCGCTCAGACGCACAGTCAGCAGCTCAAACAGTCAACAGACGACCAGTTTGACCGAAAAGTCAACAGACAGTCAAAAATGAATTTTTTTGTCAACATCCATATTATGTCAAAATATTCATCATTTGATCATTGGTTGATCATAATTCATCAAGGAAAGATCAAAAATCAACAAAACCCTAAGTTTCAAAATTAGGGTTTTCTCCTAAAAAGTCAACTGAATTTGACCGGCCATAACTCTCTCCTCGTTCATTCAAAAAATTCCAACCAAAGCTTGTTTTGAAGGAAATTAAATTATCTTTCAAATGCAATTGATCCCATGGTCATTGGATTCACCATTTGAAAAATATGAGCTCAGACATTACAGGTCATTTTCAAAGTCAACAAAAAGTGGTTTTTTGTCAAAGGCCATAACATCAAGATAACTTCTCCAAATGAAAAAAAGTTTCCAAAGTAGCTTGTAGAGGACATCTTGAGGTTTCTAAAAAGTACAAGAACTCCTTCATATGATAAAAATTGAGGGATTTATGCCTTGTTGAAGTTGGCCATATTTTGGGAAAATGCATGAAATCAACATTGATCAAAAATGTTTTTTTTTCAAAAGGGGCCAAGTTTCCATGATCCAAACATGATTCTAATGATGCTAAGGGCCTCCCACGACCAACCTAAGGCCCATAGCATTTGTATTTCTTTTTTGGTTTAATTTTATTACATTTAAAGTTAAATTGAAAAAGAAATGGTGAAGGATAATGATACAATGCTTGATTCTTAAGCTAAAGCCACCAAGAATGATTCAACTCTGCAGCAAGAGAAGTACATAGCAGGCCTAGAGCAAGAGGTTGAAGAAAATTCAAAGCCATGGCCAAAGAATTCAAGATTTTTTATATTAAAAAATTCAAAGTTCAAAAAAGCAATCAATGCTTGATAGCTTCAATTTTAAGCACTTCATTGCTTATAAATGAAGTAGAACACTTCAGTAGGACAACACACACGAATTCAGAACCAATACTATGCTTATACCACTCTTGTAACAACTTGTAATTTTGAAGAAAATTTGAAATTCGAATTTTAAATTCAAGCTCACTTCAATAAAAACTAAACACTCAAACACGTTCCCTAACCTTCATTGAATATATCCCAATCATTTTCAACAAGCAAAGCACTGAGAATCAAGCTCCATAGCTCACGGTTTGCTCAAACAAAAACTAACCAAAATCTCATTATACATGCATATTTAGCACGATGTAATCATATATTTGAACTTGGTTTGATGTTCTGATCGTTTCTGGACATTTAATTAAGGTTTGGTCAAGCATTCACGAAGCCACCATTTTAGGGTTCTTGATCTCAAAATTAGGGCTTCTCGAATTAGGCAAAATTACGGGTTCAAAGTGGTCTCATTGAATTCGTATGAACCAGACGAATTGAACCATGGCCTCGCGCCAAATTTCTTTCACGTTTTGCTTGTATTCGTTGTTGCACAGGTGTAATAGGTTGAAGTTTTTTACAGCACCTGCAAATGAGCGGTGTAAAAGATCAATTCTGGTGAGGAAGACGAGACGTGGCGTCCTCTGAGTGGTTGGTTTGCGCGCGCGTGTATTTTGAAGTTCAGACCAATCATGTGCTTCACGTTCCACTATCATATCATGTGCCCTATGTTTGCAGCCATCTGATTTCATTAATTCAAGATCCAATGCTCACGAATGCACATCCATATCATGGACTCCACTGATTATCACACAGGATCACAATTAATATATTTTTCTATTTTATTTAATTTTCTTTCAATAATTATTTCAAAAATAGTTTTAAAAATCAGAAAAATATACAAAAAATATTTTTAGGTTTATAAAATAATCTATTATTTTTTGACAAAAATATTTTATTTTTCTTGATGATTAAAATATTTTGTTTAATTAATTAGTATATATTTATATATTTGCTTTTTAATTATTTCAACCTATCAAAAAAATCAGAAAAAATATGTTCTTTTTATTAAATTAGGTTTATATATTATAGACTAATTTTGTATATATTTAGAATATTTTTCTCTTTAAGTTTAAATTATGTGTGTAATTATTTGTATAATTATATGTTAATTTAACTTAATAATTTCCAAAACAACTTCAAAAAATCCAAAAAAATTAGTTTTATTTTAAAATTAATTAACAAGCAATATGAACATATTTTAGACTTAATTTTTAGGTTTAAATTTTATTTCTACCTTTTCCTCATTTTAATTAAATTAATTATGCATTAATTCTAATTAAAATCAACCATACAAAAAATCCAAAATACTTTCCTTTATCTTATTGCAATTTTAAATTCATAGATAAGTGTATAGGTTGTTAAAATCATGTAAATAGCGTAGTTTACATTTCTCGCACAATCGATGTAATAGCATAGATTTATATTCCGCATTTTACATTCCCGCACTTTAATTTCTGTACATATAAAACTGCGTGTATGTCAAAGATAAAAACTGAAGCGTTAGATCACTGACTTCAAAGACAAAAATATCTGAATCAAAACACAATCACACTTGCACCTCTTAGGGTAATCCCTCTGTTACTCTTTTCAAAATCAATTCTACTGTTTCAAATGCAAATCCAAACTTTTGTTTACATCCGGTCAAAGGAGAATTTTCTAAAAGAAATAGGAAAAGACCTTATAAACTTAAGGTAGATCTCCTAATTGCTTGCTCAAATCAAATCAAAACAACAAATGTCTCATATATCATTGTTTTTCAAAACAAAACTTTCAAAAAAGACAATACTTGGTATATATCCAAACAAGGATCATTACGAAGTTAAAGCTCTTTTTTTTTAAAAACATCCTTCGAAAGATAAAACACTTTGGATACATCCGCACAAGGATCATTACAAAGTCAATTTACAAAATGAATTTTAAAACCACATACAAGCATTTCAAGGCAAGACAAATGATTCCAACAAGTGAGCTAAGCAATTAAGAGCCCATGGATAACCATGGATACAAAGGGGTGCTAATACCTTCCCTTTGTATAACCTACCCCCGAACCCAAAATCTCTTAAAGGTCTTTTTCTGTTTCTTTTATAAACCTTTCCTTAATTGGATAAAATAAAAGTCGGTGGCGACTCTCTGATTTTCAAAACTCAAAAAATAAAAGAAGAGTCAGTTCGTATCTCTCACGAGATATAAAAAACCGAGGGCGACAGAACTGGCGACTCTGTTGGGGAAATTCAAAAAAACAAAATGTTTTCAAAAGGGGTTACCTTAGAGTGTAGATCACTTCGATGTTTTCAATTGCTTGTCTTGATTGTTCTATTTTTTCAAAGGTTTGTTTGGGTATTTGCTTGTATGAAAGATTCTAACCCGAATCTCGAGATACCTTAAGTATGTGACAATAGACCAAGGAAACTGTACGGCTTGTACCGATACGGTTGATCTGGTAGTCACCGTTAGTGCGACACTTTGGTTTATACTGATATCCCTTGAAAACGATCAAGGAGTATGTTAGGCTTCCGAAATGTCATTAAACACTAATTTGTCTTAGAACCTTTAGTTGAACTTGACTTGTGGCCTATTAAGTGACTAGCTTTAAAATTGATCGAAGTTAGTTATCCTCGAGGAATATTTTGATCGGCCGTCCGAGTGCCGTATTGAGATGTGGTCTCCAAGGATCATAGAACCCGAATACTATTTTAAGACAGGTTTTAACCAACTCAACTTCAGTGGGGAGGGTATCACATATTAACCTCATGCAAGCCTTTAAACCTAAGGCTATTGTTTGATTTGTTTGTGTGTGCCACATGTTTGACATCATGACATCATAAGCATCATAAACATATCATTTTCTCACTAATCATTTCAAGGATCAAAGAGTTTACCTTTGTTCTGTTTTTGCAGGTAATGGCTCCCGCTACCAAAGATTATGTCCGGATCAACATTTCAACAGTACCATCTGAATTTAAGGACTTATTATCAGAATTTCCCAGAAATGCTCAATTCACCGAAAAGCACGGTCACCTACTCCATTTGGTTACCTCAAAATTTGAAGAAGACATGATACGGGTCCTGTTCCAGTTCTTTGATCCCGAACATCATTGTTTTACATTTCCTGATTACCAGTTAGTACCCACCTTGGAAGCATTTTCTGAACTAATTGGGTTACCTGTTCAAGATCAATTACCTTTCACTGGTTTAGAAAAGATTCCAAAACCTGAAATCATTGCTGTTGCCTTACATTTTCGAAAGTCAGAAATCGAGTCCAATTGGGAAACAAAGAGTGGAGTCAAGGGTTTGCTTGCTAAGTTCTTAATGGAAAAGGCTCGATTACTACTAAAAAATAAAAGTTACCTAGCTTTTGAAGAAGTTGTGGCTCTTTTGATTTATGGGTTGGTTTTATTCCCTAATCCCGACCAGTTCATAAGTGTACACATTATCAATATTTTCTTAACCCGCAACCCGGTACCTGCCTTGCTGGGAGACATACTACATTCTCTACACACTCATACCATGAAGAAACGAGGAACTCTTATGTGCTGTGTACCACTACTGGCTAGATGGATCACATTACACCTTCCCCGATCAGTGTTGAGAAATGAACAAAGGATGCAATGGTCTCGCAGGATTATGTCTTTGTCTCATTCAGATATCCGGTGGAACAACTTCTTTCAAAGAGACATTACTATCATTGACCATTGTGGAGAGTACCCTAATGTGCCACTCCTTGGCATCAAGGGAGGTATCACTTACAACCCCTCTTTAGATTTGCGCCAATTCGGATATGCACGAAGAAACGGTCCTCATGATATGATTATCCGTGGCATTGTGTTCGAATACGAAGATGATTCCCAAAGATATCGACAAAGGTTTATACATGCGTGGGGCAGTGTCTACAAAGTAGAAAGCAAAACTTTAGGACAATGGAACTCTATTCCCATAGATCCTTACCTCAAATGGGTGCGGGCTCGTGCTCAGAAGCTCATCATGCCATATCCCGATATTCTACCTGTGACTATTGAGCCAGAAATCGAAGGGGACGAACCTCGAGTTATTCTACATCCGGACATGCCGACTGACCTGGAAGAGCTGCAGAAATCTTGGGCTCAACTAAGAGAAGAAAGAGACACCTTCAAAGCACACTGTCAAGACTATGAGAGGAAAGTGTTGGAGCTCACCAGACAACTCCAGGAAGAACAGCAGATCAACATATTCCTGGGTGCAAAGAGAAAGCGTCCATGGGAGGCTTGAGGAATCCTTTATTTTCTTTATTTTATCTTGTAAGCCCGAAAGAGGCAAAGAAAAAAAAAAGAGAAAAAAAAAAGAAAAAAGTTGTTTGACTAATAAATGTTTGTTTCTCTTTTGTTTTAACAAATCTAAATTCTAAGATCCTTGAAAACATTACATATGCATTTCATTCATAAACATTGCATAACAGGTTCACATAACAGGTGTCTCATCTCCTCGCTGTTTATTTCAGTTAGAAGAGATGGATTCCGAAACAAGCGTCAAGAATCTCGAAGCACAGAACGCCCAAGTTCAGATAGCAATTCTGGAGCTAGCAAAGGGGCAACAAGAACTGAAAGCCCTGATAATCAAGAAGAAAAAGAAGCCCAAAGGATCTGTAGGTTTAAGTCACCTTGCAAGGAAGGTCAAAATCCCAGTCAAGAAGTCCAAAAAGGCACCGATCCCTGAAATAGTCGGTGAAGGTGATCGAGAAGACAATCACAACAACCAGGGTTCTGCCAAACCCTCTCTCTCTTCTAACGAAGAAGATTATCATTCCGAAGACGAACAGGGTGATAACAAATACGAGCTGTTGGAAGAACGCATGAAAGCTATGGAGATACAAAAAATACCTGGTTTAGACTTCAAAGATCTTGGACTCGTCTCAGATATTGTTATTCCTCCAAAGTTCAAAGTTCCTGTCTTTGCAAAGTATGATGGAGTCTCTTGCCCAAAACTACATTTGAGGTCCTATGTGAGGAAGATACTACCTCATACAGCAGATAACAAATTATGGATTCATTTCTTCCAGGAAAGTCTGTCGGGTACACAACTCGAGTGGTACTACCAACTGGAAAGTACAAAAGTTCACACCTGAGAAGATTTGGCTGCTGCTTTCTACAAACAGTATCAATACAACGCTGACCTTGCACCAACCCGCACTCAACTACGGGGCATGACTATGGCACCAAAAGAAAGTTTCAAACAGTATGCACAAAAGTGGAGAGATCTAGCTGGAAGGGTTCAACCACCCTTATCTGATCGAGAGCTGGTCGACATGTTCATGGGCACTTTAACTGGCCCTTTCTACAGTCATTTGCTGGGAAGCTCGTCGTCAGGTTTCACTGACCTGATATTAACTGGAGAGCGTGTCGAAAGCGGTATTCAAAGTGGAAAAATTCAAATGGGCTCCTCCTCTGGTACTACAAAGAGGCCCATCAGTGGGAGAAATGAAGTCAATACAATGCACAATCAGAAAAGTCGCAAAAGTGAGCATCACCAATCTGTAGGGGCTGTTCTGATCTCTGCATCCGCACCTCAAAAAGATCAACTGCCGAAGTATACGCGTCGACCAGATGCGCCAAGAAGAAACTTCACTAGAATCAATATTCCAATCTCTCAAGCATTGCAACACTTGTTAAAAGCAAATCTGATCACATTGAAAGATCCTCCAAAGAATGTCAACACTTCCTCTCCGAGTTATCACCCGGATGCGACATGTGCATACCATTCTAACTATCCAGGACATGACGCAGATCACTGTTGGGCCCTGAAAAATAAAATACAAGACATGATAGATGCTGGGGAAATTGAATTCGATCCTCCAGAGACTCCAAATGTCATCACTGCACCTATACCGAAACACGACAAGACCGTTAATGCTATCATAGACACTGTTTATATCTATGATGTGAGAGATTTGTCAACTCCGCTCCTTGAAGTCAAAAGAAAGCTAATCCGAGTTGGTTTCTTTCCAGGTTGTGATCCTGATTGCTTTTATTGTGCACACCTACCCAATGGTTGTGAGAATCTGAAAATAGGAATTCAAAAATGGATGGATCGCCGTATCATTATGTTTGAAAGGCTCCCTTCTATGGACGATTTATGCGAAGTTTTTTCAAATGGGATGAGAATAGAGGACGTCTCAGTGGTTTCTAACATACCATTGAAAATCCCTACCAAAGCTCCTTTCAAAATTTCTGCTGCACCTAAAGTGGCATCTGTAATTATCACCAGTCCGGCTCCATTTCCATACTCCTCAGACAAAGCTGTCCCGTGGAGTTATGACACTAATGTCTATGTCCATGGAGTTAAGCAAGACACCTCGACTGAAGAGGCCATGAATTTTACTATTCCAACTGTTGATAATATTGTGGGTACTAGTAAGATTACGAGAAGTGGAAGGATCTTTTCACCAGAAATTTCTCCAAATGTTGCTACTAATCCAGTCCAAGTCCCAGTTCCTAATAAATATATCAATGCTCGAGGCAAGGAGCCACTAGTTGAACCAGTTCACGTACCGGTGGAAGTCACTGCTGAAGATCCGTCGAGGCAAGAAATGGAGGAAATATTGAAAATCATCTGCAAAAGTGATTACAATATTGTCGAACAACTGGGGCACACTGCTTCAAAAATCTCAATGTTGTCTTTGCTAAAGTATTCAGAGGCTCACGCCAAGGCCCTGATGAAGTTCCTGAAAGCTGCACATGTACCATAGGAGATTTCGGTCGATTAATTCGAAAATTGTGTTGCCAGTCTAACAGTGAATAACGGTCTCGGTTTCTCTGATGCTGATTTAACCCCTGCTGGGAAAAATCACAATAAAGCCCTGCACATCTCTATTGAATGTAATGGCACCACTCTGTCTTATGTGCTGGTAGATAACGGTTCCTCTTTGAACGTGTTACCAAAAGCAGTACTAGAAAAACTTGACTTCGAAGGAGTTGTGTTACAACCAAGCGATGTTGTGGTAAGAGCCTTCGACGGGTCAACAAGAACAGTGTACGGAAAAGTGAAGCTCCCAATCAGAGTGGGCTCTCAGATCTTTGATTCTACCTTTTATGTAATGGAAATTCATCCAGCATATTCCTGTTTACTAGGACGCCCTTGGATACTGATCACGACTTTACGTGTCTATTAATTTGATGACTGCAAGTGCACAGTCGTGTCGTGTAGTTTTAAAAGATATCGAATCCACAGGGACTATGAATCGATCTACCGTTATCTAAGGTTACTATGTAAAGCTAGGGCTACTAATATTTCGATTGTTCTTAAGGGAAAGTGATTGTGAGAAATGAATAATATAATAAAAGACAGATATCAGTATGTATTTCGTTTAACTTAAGGTGATCCGAAGGTCCATTGGCTTTTGCATAATTTAATTAAAAATCTTTACTAATTCAATTGATTAAAAATCCTCGTCTCAAACTTTCGCTCTGTTGATTTAGATTACTGTCCTAATCCTAATGTACGCTTTCGCCATCCCATTAGATTTTAGAAAAGCTTTTTGGAAACAACGTAATTAATAAAATGCCCGTTTTATGAAGTTGTTATCTATTTAAATCTCCTAATCTCAAACTTTCGCTCTGTTGACTCGGAACATGCTAATATCCCTAACGTACGCTTTCGCCATCCCGCTCGGGTGTAAAAACAATTTTTGAAAATAAATAAGTTCTAATTAGTTTTAATACGCTTTCGCCATCCTTAAAACTAATGTCCTATGTCTACTATCCAGTTAAAGATCTCAAACTTTCGCTCTATTGATTTTAACCTTTGACTGTCTTAACCCCTCAAACTTTCGCTCTATTGGTTTTAAGACTTACTAATTAAATTAGACATACAGACCAAAAACAAGTGATAGTTAATAAAACATAATTAAGCCAATTTATTTCGGATCCCTACGGTTAACTTACTTCACATACCGATATCTTAATAATTTAGCCAGACATATTAATATGGTTAAACATGCATAAATCGGTTCGGTTCATAATAATAGGCATAGTAAATGGCATACAATATATCATGCAAATAAATATAAATAAAGGCGGTAAATAAAAAACCTGAATTAAATAAATGGTAATTGGATCTTCGAGTACTGAACTTCCACCACAGGTTGGCTGGATCGTTCTTGGAATGGCAGTAAATAAAACAAGGAAATAAAAGCGATAAATCTAACGTAAGGCTAGATCTATAAAAAGTTCACAACAATTTCCAGTGTAGAAATCGTTGTGAGAAAATAAGTGTTTGAATGAAAGCAGAATAAAGAAATACGGTTCGCGGTACAATTTCGGCAGCACTTCGTTGGAAGGAAATCGGACTCCTTGGAAGTGAGGTAGCAGGTTCTATTTATAGGAGAGGTTTTGTTGTGACGTTGCATGAAAAGAGGAGACTTTGCAGACTGGGTGTGGAGACGTGCGTCTCCGATTCTTCAGGAAGACTGGGTGCAGGACTTGAGACGTGCGTCTCAAGTGGAGAAAATCTAGGAGCAGTTGGAGACGGGCGTCTCCTCTTGGTGACGTGGCAGAAGAACGTTGGAGACGTGCGTCTCCACTTGCTGGGAAGGTTTGGGCCACGCGCCTTTGGTTCCATGGTGGGCTGGACTGTCTCTTTTGGGCCTTTTGGGTCCTAATTGCACCCCTCTTTCACTTCAGCACTCCTTTTTCATCTTTTAGGCATAAATATTGGTCATTTAAGCTCCATTTTCTTTCCTTTTCGCAAATAGTCGTAATTAGAGTGTAAAACCTGAAACAAAGCAAATACTCGCGTAATATCATAATAAATTAACATAATAAACGGAAAATGCTATAAATATCTATGGATTTTAAGCTAAATATACGATATAAAATCGTGTTATCAAATTCCCCCAGACTTGAACCTTTGCTTGTCCTCAAGCAAAATAATAAGATAAAGATAAATGAAACACACTTCCACCACGTCGTTCGGTCATACTCAGCTACATAGTGTTCTTATTTGAAAATAATGATAATGATCCTAGCAATAAACTTATAGTAGCAACACTAAACAACTCCCAGTATGCATACCAATCCGAATCATGCCATTATAGCTCGACCTTTTGACTCGTCATCATGTTTTACCCTTTTCATTCGTGCGCAATCACATTAAGCCCATTATCTCGACACGCACATAGCAGAGTAGTCGGTTAGTGACTATGATCCTTCTCATGGAGTTCTGGCACAATATGTGGTATACTCCTTAGCACTCACTTGTAGATTGTGGGGAATCGGACAATAGTCCTTTCTACCAAGTTCAGTACCAGATGACTTCTGAACCAATCGACAATGAGTTTTTAAATTCTTTGTATTTGAGATTTGCGACCGTTAGGTTAAATGATCTTGTGAGGATCACCTTACTTAGTAGGCACATTTCTTATTATGGTTAAGCACATAATTATTATTATGAGGATCATACACTTATATTCATCGACTCTCTGCGTAGTTTGTATCTAAGACGGTGCCGACTGCTAGAATAAACTACTAAGGGTTACTTCAAAACTTAAAGTCGATAGTTTCGGTATAAAGGTTATTCAAATCGGTTACGCATACTCGGGGGTTTTAGAGTGTTGGGACAATAAGGATATTGACTATATTCAGTTTCAATGCGTTGAGTGTTTGAGTAGCTTCGTATTTCTCGAACGTGTGGGGTTTGCGTTTATCGTTTAGGAGCAAAAAAAAAATTTTT